>NW_019396504.1:183234-207420 GCF_000591075.1 Eurytemora carolleeae
AAAAAATCGTATATTAGGAAATTACCGCTGGTTATGTAAAAAATTGATAGAACGGGGGGGGGGTCCAAAAATTGTTTACTTTGACGGACTTAAAGCTGCACATTATCATTGTTATTGAAATTGTTACAATTTTTTGTTTGGTAGGCCATAAAATTAAAACTTAGAAGCACACACATTATGTACAATATTTAAGCATGTTTTGCACTCTTTTGCAGACTGAAATTTTAGCTTTATATACTCTATCGTTTTTGCTTAGGTCGTCTTTGTATTGCACCCGGGCCAAATATTACCCCGGTCTGGATGTAACGCTACACCCTCCGTCCACTTACCAAACCAAACCTTCTCAAGGCTTTCGAGTAATATAAACAAAAACCTCATGGAACTTAACGTGCAAAAAAAACCAATTTAAACCTAATTTTCAGTGAATCATTTACAAATAAACAGTGAAATTACTTTAACCAGATAAATGTTCATTTCAGAAGAATTAAATTGCTTTAGACTTCAGTTCAAACAACTTTTCGGCCTAACACAGTTTTCTAGATTGTAAGTTCCATATACCTAATTCACAACAGTACCTTTTTAAACCCTTTATTTATCGATTCACAACAATACTCATTTATTGATAAAACCTTCAACTGTTTAATCTTTATTAACAATTATTATTTATATGCATGTACGCCAATAACAATTTGTATTTAGTAGGAAACCTCGTTACTGAAATATACTTTTTCAAGAAGTTATCATCTATCTGTGTCTGGTAGAAAAGAGTGTTTTCCTTGCCAACTCGCCTTATTTCCCTCTTTCGAGCATTATTCCTTTTGTTCGGCTCACAAATATATACAAATGTGGCGAAAGATAATCGATGACTTATAGACGCAACAGATAGAAGTAAGATTGGTAGCGATCAAAAGCGCTTTTCATCGCATTAAGCCTATACCCTTTTCATTTTTCGCGAACACTCCCTTTAAGCGTTCATAAATCTGGGAATCTTTTGTTTTCAAATGGATTAACGATACACAAGTTTCGACCTCAGGTTATTTATATGTATTGTCTAGATTAAGAAATTCTAGAAAAAAGAGTTTCTAGAATTTCTAGAAGCTAAAAAATAGATCTGAGAGTAATAAGTTCAATTTAAAAAGGTTTAAAAACTCTACCCGAGTTGTTTGATCGTCCTTTTGACCCTATTATGAACCATCTTCTCCTGGTTGAGAGCCTGAAACTGAGAACCCTTCTCCTCCAGGACCTTCTCCCCCTGGTTGCAGGATTCCTCCAGTATCTTAGTCCCGTAGTTCTCCTTCAAGGACATCCCGTCCAGAATACTTTTCTTTACTGCCTTGTGTTCATACTCAAGCTTCAAGGGACTGATACTTAAAATAAAAACCGTAATAAAAAAAAGAAATATAAAAATAAGAAAAAAACTGTTTTCACTAAAATTGGAACATCCGCCCTCGACATGCTTAAATCTTAAATCTTAAATCTTGCTAAAATCCAGGTAGTTTTACAAAATAAAGATATAATTTAATCGAAAAAACACAGTTTGCTTTGTACTTTATGAATTGCTTTAATTAAAAACTGCATAAAAAGAATAATTAACTAAATATAATTAAAGAATTCATTATCCAAGATATATACGATTTTAAATAATCCAATAAACATGAAACATTAAAATTTTTCTTTCAAAAACCCATTTCACCTGTTAAATTAACTTCCAAGCTATTTGTAAAACTATTCGCTCTTTAACAATATCAAATACACAGAAGATTGAACTTCATCTTCCAACTCCACAGTGTTATACAGTGAGAAACAGAAAACAGTGGAATACGAAGACGACGGTTAGACTTTGAATATTCTAATAAACACGATGCACAGCAGTTTTGCCGGGTGCGCAAACGATTTCGCTTAATTGTTGGCTTGCAGTCGACTTCCTATTGTATTTGTACAGTTTTCTGGTTCTCACTTTAGCGACTACTTTTTAATAAAATTATTGAGGATAGCTTACCTAAATGGTCCCTCCAGGGCAGTTTCCATTCTTTTACAATACTCTATGATACAACTCTCCTAGATATAATGGGATTGTACAATACTGTAGGATACAACTCTCCTAGATAAAGGGATTGTACAGTACTCTAGGATACAACTCTCCTAAATAAAAGGAGTGTACAGTACTCCAGAGTACAACTCTTCTAGATAAAGGGATTGTACAATACTCTAGGATACAACTCTTCTAGATAAAGGGATTGTACAGTGCTCCATACTACAACTCTCCTAGATAAAGGGATTGTACAGTACTCCAGAGTACTACTGTATTAGATAATGGGATTGTACAGTACCCCAGTGCACAACTCTCCCAGATGAAGAGATTTTACAGTGCTCCATACTACAACTCTCCCAGATGAAGGGATTGTAAAGTACCCCAGAGTACAACTCTCCAACATAAAGGGATTGTACAGTACTCCAGAGTACAACTGTACTAGATAATGGGATTGTACAGTACTCCAGAGTACAACTCTCCAAGATAAAGGGATTGTACAGTACTCCTGAGTACAACTCTCCTAGATAAAGGGATTGTACAGTACCCCAGAGTACAACTCTCCTAGATAATGGGAGTGTACAGTACCCCAGAGTACAACTCTCCCAGATGAAGGGATTGTACAGTACCCCAGAGTACAACTCTCCTAGATAATGGGAGTGTACAGTACCCCAGAGTACAACTCTCCCAGATGAAGGGATTGTACAGTACCCCAGAGTACAACTCTCCTAGATAATGGGAGTGTACAGTACCCCAGAGTACAACACTCCCAGATCAAGGGATTGTATAATACCCTAGGATGCATGTCTCCTACATGAAGGTATTGTTACTGAATTGATCCAATATATACCACTGATTCTTGACATGCAATCTCTGTCTTTCTCTTGGTCTTTTTCATGATCTTGCGCTCTCTCTTTATATTTGTTAATTTTCTTTCCATTTCTATCTTTCTTTATATGTACAGTGTATCTATTTCTTTCTTTATATGTACAGTGTATCTATTTCTTTTTTTATATGTACAGTGTATCTATTTCTTTTTTTATATGTACAGTGTATCTATTTCTTTTTTATATGTACAGTGTATCTATTTCTTTTTTTTATATGTACAGTGTATCTATTTCTTTTTTTATATGTACAGTGTATCTATTTCTTTTTTTATATGTACAGTGTATCTATTTCTTTTTTTATATGTACAGTGTATCTATTTCTTTTTTTATATGTACAGTGTATCTATTTCTTTTTCCTTTTCTGTTTCTGCTTCTGTTTTTGTTTCAGTCTCTATTTGTGTTGCTTTGTTTGGCTCTTTTTATATTTCTTTTTCTGTTTGCGTCTTTTCCTATTTTTAGTCTCTTTCTCTGTTTGTATTTTTGTTTCTTTATTGCTCTATGCTTTTTTTGTCTTGTTTAGTTTGTATATCTCTCTCTGTCTATATTTCTCTATGTTTCTTTCTGGCTGGGAACTAGTTTTTCCTAGATATACTAGTAAACTCACTCAATTAAGGGTTTTTAAACCAAGCTAAGTAAATTCCCGAGGTTCTAGTCTACAGAGTTCCCAATCAAAACCTGAGGAAAATTGGTTCAGGGATTTATGAGTTATAATCGGACATACAAACAGACACCCAAACAGAGATTACTACTTTATGATATCTGACTTTGTTTTACTCATCATCAACTGACTTTATTGATAAATATTTCTAATATATACCTTGTATTGTTGTATTTGCAGATGTATCCGGGCTGTATTCAAGGTTTCATATTCTCCAAACCTTTTCTTTGTAAACTAAAAATGATAAAAAAAGTTAAATACAAAAATTATATGATAATTTTAATCCTATTAATTCTGTTTAAACAGGTCTTGAGAGAGTAGTTTACACCAACTGTTTCTAAACTTTACCTGCCCTAACTGTATAAAAAGGTCCTGGGAGAGTTGTTTACCCCAATTGTTTCTAAACTTTACCTGCCCTAACTGTAAAAGCAGTTCTAGAGAGAGTGGTTTACCCCAACTGTTTCTAAATTTCTCTTCACTAGATCTCCTTGCCTCCTCATGAAAAGATTTTAGGTCCTTGACATGAACAGCTCCGGAACCTTGAAACCTGGAACAAGAATACTTCAGACAAAAGGAATAGAGTCTTTGACACAAACTAAATTTTCTAATCCCTAGATATCTGCAATCTCTTGTTGTAATCCTTTGATTTTTCAAACTGAGTTTATTCGATCTCACAGAATGTATAGTTTAACATATAAACAACATTGGGTTGCAAAGATATTGGGATTAGCAAATCAGAGTTTGTAACAGAAGAGTAACAAATTCCTATTTGGACATTTAAGGTAGTGTAAACGTAATTATAAGTGGCTCACCATTTATGAAATATCATTTCCGATACACAAAGATACCTTTAAAAACGTTGTCTATTGAAAACATGTTTAAAATATCCATATTTAATTCGTCTAAATCAGATTAAAAGGTTTATAGGGTATCGTTATGAATGAAGAGATATTTGAAATTACTGCGACTGTCTTTTTAAGAAACAATAAAAATGTGTACTTGCATTAAATTTTATTCGGTTAACAAAGTTATAAAAATAATTTAGTTTAAAAAAAATGGATACATAAATTAAATTCATCCTTACCTGGTATCCATAATATCTCCATAAACCTCCTTGGCTCGATGAAACAAGTTTAAAATTTTAGCCTCATTCAGAGCAAACACAGTTTCAAAATGTTTCAGTATTTCTGTCTCCAAGGATGTTAAATAAACTTTTTTTCTCTCCGCGTCTCCAAAATTTGCAGTCTGGTTAAAATGTCGGATACTCTTTTTCAAGGTTTTGGAGTGAAAACTGGTTAGATCATCAGCAGGTTCGGGTTCAGGTTCAGGTTCAGGTTCAGGTTCGGATCCGACTCTTCTTGATTTTCCAACATGTTCATCTAGTTCTCTAACATAAAGCATCTAGAAAAAAAAATATAAATGTGTTTTTTATCTTGATTTTTTCCTTTTTATGTTTCTTATTGGCAGTTTTACAAGTTGTCAAAGAAAGAAACAAGAAGAAACAAGAAAAAACGTAAATATATAGACTAACTGATTGAATTCTGTCCAGTATGAAAAAAAACTATTTTTCAAATTTGAATTTAATTATTTAATTACCTTTGATTCATTTAAAGCATGAAGATTTACAAGTTGTGCTGTTGTCTCGTAGATTGACTATCAAATTTTACCAATTTTTAAAGATGAATTAACAAAAATTTAAAGCGTTTATTCATAAAAATGTTGGACTCTGTCTTTCACTTAGGAAAACTGTTTAATATGGCGAACCATATTCTTATTTCTTGCTTTTAAAAATTAAACTTCGAAGTTTTGAGGATATGTTTTAAAAGGGTTTTTAGTAAAAAAACAAACATTTTTTTTGTATCAAAACTGAAAATTAGATTCCTTAGGTTCTGGTAAACTGTCTCCAGAGAATATTTCCATATACTTCATGAAGTAGTCGTACATATCTCCAGTCTTTATTATTCTACCTCCTACTACCTATACATATACATAAATGTACTTCACAAAGTAGTCGCACATATCGTCAGTCTTCATTAGTCTACCTCCTACTACCTATACATGTACATAAATATACAATGTACACTGTACATACGTACAAGTTGTTCACGGAAAAGTTTTAGACCTTATCAATCTTTATCAGTTTGATTTAAAATTTTTTAACTTGACCTTAGGTTTTAAATAGTGTGGAGACAGTAGAAGACTGGACAGGTTATCTAGGTGCTCATGAAATCGGGGATCTAAATTAAACTTAAATGAAAAATGTCCCTAAAAGTCACACTTCTCAGATTAATCAACTTTATTTTATTTGATTTTAAGAACTCATACTTAAAATTAAATTAAAATATGAAATTGTTGCTGTTTTTGTTGTTGTTGTTGTTGTTAATGGTGTGTTTATCTATATAATAAAGCTCTTCGCTCATGTTTATAAAGGAATTGAGTTTTTGCCACAAACTCAAATTTCTAATCCCTCTATCTTTGCAACTGGACGGTAAATAAACCTTTTACATTTCATAGTCAGACTATTTAATTTTACAGAATTCATAATTTGAAATATTGCAAAGATAGAGGGATAAGAAAATCAGAGTTTGTTGCAGAAACTCAATTCCTTTGTATATTTATATGTTAGATATAGCCGGCCAAACGGTTGGACCGATTGGACTGACATTTTTTGAGGGAACATAGGCTAAACAAATTTTTGCTTCAAAATTCATTTTTTTATAAATCAAATTATATTTTTATTAAATTAAAAAATTGTTCAACGGGTAAAGCCAGGCACTTCATCAGCTAGTTTACCTATAAGTTCCTTTTGTCCCGTAAAATTAGGATCCTCAGCAACAGATCTACCAGGGAAAGGTAACAAAAAACATCCAAGACTCTCAAAACTGGTTTCAATATGTTTTCTACGCCCGAGGAATTTACAATATTTACAATATTCAAATTACAAGAAATACAGTGAAACAAATGTCGTTTTTTTACTTTTATCTAAAAATGTCGACAAGGAAAGTTCTACTTTTTTTGGTTTTCAAAAAACTTTTCCTTATCGATTAAATTGGGGATAAAATTTAACCCCTCATCTTTTTTTAACAGTTTATTTTCAAATAAATTTTTTTTCACAAAATTTAAAAAAAGAATACTTTTAAAGCACCTAGTAAAATCTAGTTGTTACTTCTCGAAAAGCTAGATGTACATTAAACCACTGAATCTTTAATTTAATAATAAAACAATTTCCTTTTAAAACGTTCAAAATTTTACGTTGAAAAGATGTTTATTTTAAATATTCCAATCCTGAGAAGTTTTGAACTTTCATCTTGACCTTCCTATAAATATATAATTTAAAATATATTTTTATATATCTTTATATATATTCATATCATATATTGTTTAGTTCCTGAACAATTATTACATTTCGCGCCTTCAGAAACAGAATTCCTGGTTTTCAATTCAACAGTTTAGAATCATTTTTGCTTGAAATAATTTCTTTAAAAATAAAAGTAAGGTAAGGGCTTATCAAAAAAAATAATCGTCGATTTTTTGTTTTACACAGACATGTAGAACCTTGTTTTAAGCAGAGCTTACATAAGATATATTTTATATATGTATAAAGGGGGGGGGGGGGCTATTCCCCAAGTATTTTGGTCTGTTTGTACCTGTGCCTTCATTATTTGATTGAGCAGTATATTTCCACCATCCAAACCAAATCCTTAAGAATATTTAAACTCAACAAAAATTTAAAACTTTTGTGTTTTGAAAAACTAATTTAAAAGATATATGATATGAAGCAAAACTAACAGGTCAAATGATTAATTACAAATTAGATATGAAATTTTATACACAAACTAGGTCGCGCCCCTAATCTAATATAAACTTTAGAAGGTAACTGTAGTCTTCAATTGCCGTTATTTTTCTTAGTAAATCGTTTTTTTCGGATTTTTGTGTTTGCATATTTTCAAAAATAATAAATATCGACATTTATTTTCCAGCCAAGATTTTTCATCTTTATCCATCCAACCTTCCCTACACAACAAAATTAGGTCTGATTGGTT
The DNA here is from genome assembly GCF_000591075.1 of Eurytemora carolleeae. Classification (NCBI taxonomy): domain Eukaryota; kingdom Metazoa; phylum Arthropoda; class Copepoda; order Calanoida; family Temoridae; genus Eurytemora; species Eurytemora carolleeae. The sequence goes on from NW_019396504.1 coordinate 190,852, forward strand.
CAGCCGTTTTGACGTTTATTATTATTGGGACAAGCAAGCCAAAGGAATTGAGTTCTTGCAACAAACTCTGATTTTCAAACCTTTGAAATTCGATGTTGTATAGACCTTTACTTTTTCAAACTAGGAACTCTGTAGGATAAATATAGTCAAAGTTTATAATATCAAAGGTAATTACACCATTAGGATGCTAAGATATAGGGATTTGAATATTAGAATTTGTTGCAAGAACTCTGTTCCTTTATATATAGATAAAACTAATTTGAATTTTCTTTATAGGTTAAATGTTTTCCCTATTATAACTTAAAAATCAAATATTTTTTATACTATACAAGTACTTGCTGATATAAAGAAGAAAAAATATTTATAAATTCGACTTGTTTGACACGTTTCCAACGGAAAGAAACAATAGAAAAGAAACAATAAGTTTAACTGTAAACACCTTTTGGAATAGATTTTAAAACGTTTGCTGCGAGCTTTTGCAATACAAATTATTTTCAAAAAAACATCAAAACTTGTCTAACCTGCGTCGTGAGGATAATGCCAGTCTCTCACCAGAAATAATAGTTTTTGAAAAGGTTTAAACTTGGAATCTATTGCAGCTAGTCTACCATACTCTAAATAATAAATAAATAATCAGAAAAGAGGTGAGTAAAAGTTGTCTTTTTTCAATTAATAGGACATACATTTTGACAAGAAGAAGACGAAGAAGAAGATGCCAAAAACTTTTAATTAATCCAGGTCTTATGGAAATATTTACTTCTACTGAAACTATAGTGTGGAATTTATTAAGCCTTTTTTTACTTAGATTCTATGTTTCGGCTAAACTAGTTTCATTAATCTCTTTTGTCACAAAAAGAATTTATTTTAGAACGAAAATACATCCGAACGGGTTTTAGGTCATTATAAAAGTCGTATTCTCTGTGGGTATCCCTGTATGCTTTACCTGTAAACAGCTGTAAATTTTGTAAATGATCTTCTCTATACACACAAACGAAAACAAATCATTGAAATACGAAATATTTATTCAAAAACATGTGAATGTTATGTGTGCAATACAGCAAAAAAATATGGCGTTAGTTTTTCAAAACTTTAACAAATAACAATTTATGAAATATAAAAAATTGTTGTTTTCTGTGATTTTTTTGTCTTGTTTTCCTAAGTATGTGCATAAGGTTATAAATGAGCTGAGATGAAGTAAGGGAAGCCAACGCAAATATCGTCATATTATCTCGAACTGTTGTTCTGTGATCAAATGTTCCCTTAAATTAAAGTAATTTTTTCTTTTCATTTAAAAAGAAAATTGAGTTGTTGATTATTAGTTATTACCTGCGTATCCATGAGATAAACCGCCATTTTATTTACAATAATCGGTTCTGAAAATATACTTTGCAGATTTTTATGAATTAAGACGACCTATACTGATTTCGTTTTTTTACCTGTGTAAATTTGAATTCCTGTGGTATGCCTTGTCATTCCACTTCTCCATGGAAAACTAGGTTCAAAAGTTTCAGACTGAGTTCCCATAGAATCCATAGAATGCAGTTTCTTCAAAAGGAAATCTGTAAATTTTGATATTTTTCATCTTATACAGGTAGATAATATAATTACTAACTAATATCTTATACAGGTAGATAATTAATAACTAATATCTTATACAGGTTGATAATTACTAACTATCTTATACAGGTAGATAATTACTAACTAATATCTTATACAGGTAGATAATTACTAACTAATATCTTATACAGGTAGATAATTACTAACTGTAAAAAGTTTTCCATTTAATTACCGAGAAGAAATGATTTTCCAGTTCTCATTGCTCCAGCTACAGATATGATAGATACAGGGAGATTCCTTGTATTACAGATTTCAAGACAAGTAAAACGGAATATTCTCAACCCTAAAGAGACTTTACAGAATATTTAAACGTATCTGAAAGTGTCCAGACTCCGGCTCCATTTAAATATAGAGTTGCACAAGTGCAAGAATTAAACGCCTTTCAACAAAGATATTTTTCTTATTGTTGATCATATAACGGTTTAAAAAGTACCTTTGTGAATTGGGCCATGGCATCATCCGCATACTTTGTATTATATTCAGTGTCACTTGAAATTAAAAACGACAATATTTTAAAAATGTAGGACAACAAATCTTAGATTTTGTCTGGTTTCATCTTTTTAATCTGTGCCTTGTATCTTCTCTGGAGAATATTCTCTGAACCTCTGCTGAATCTAGACGGAGGCGACCATCTGGATCCGGAGCCAGGACGGAGACAACAGACCCAGACATCTACAATAAAACAATCATGAAAAGGGAGTGTTTGCAAAAAATAATTTGTTCAGAAGTCAGAATATAATTTAGGAACATAATGAGTTGTACAAGAAAGTAAAACAGTTTTTGACGCAAACTCTTATTTTCTAATTCCTACATCTTTGCAACCCGATGGCGCAGACCTTCGATATTTCAAACTTTGAATTTGGTTGGATCACATAGTCTGAGCTTGAAATATGAAAGTTTCCACCAACAGTTTACAAAGATATAGGAATTGGAAAATTTGAGTTTGTGGCAAAGACTCTGTTTGGTATCTGAACACTGGAATATTTTACGCCTTCTTTGTAATTTATTTCTACAAATGTGCTTAATGTGCCCTGAAAAAGTATTGGAGCTGAACACTTGCCTCAAACTCAGATCATTTTTGGAGAAACTAAATTTTGTCCTGAATCAATAAAAAACGTAACCATTGCCCTAGAGGTTGAACATTCAAGTTTGAAAGTCTGAATTGAAAGCATTATTACTCTTAAGAACCTATCCGCTATCAATTTGTAAAAAAAATCTTAATTCTTAAAATTTTTTAAGCCATATCTCAGTTTTAAAATTACAAAATACTGCAACATTTAATATTCAAAAGAAGAAAGACGACAACAATATCACTATTTAAAGTCATTACTTGAATATAAAAGTCGACTTTCTATTCCAGAAGTTTCTGGTTATCACTGTACATAATTTAAAGTGATAACCAGAAAACTCTGGAATAGGAATTCGACTTTAAAACTAAAGTGAAGACTTAAAAAAGCCCAATGAGCATGAGACACACCTATTGTGGAGTGTAAACAGACCCGCTTCACTTAATAAGTGATTAAATAACTTACTAGTGAAGCTATTTGTTTTGTAACAACAGCAAATACACTTTAGTATTGCTGTAATGTCGGCTTCCATATTCTACAGTTTTCTGGTTATTAGATATTATAGTATATAAAGTAGTATTTTTTTTGTCTGTTTATTTGTATGTCTGTTTGTTTGTATGTCCGATCCAAACTCAGGAATCACTTAACCGTTTGCCTTAAATTTTGATTTGGGAACTTGGTAAAATTTGGTTTGAAAATTCTAAACTAGAGTTGATCGATTTTTTAGAGAAAATGTAGTTTTTAGAAAAAGACGGGTTCCTAAGCAAGTTCTCTATAAAGTAGATTGTTGTACCCTATTCTCATACTTACATACAAAAAAACGTGATCACAGACCTGTGCGTGATGAATTCTGAATCCATATTTCTCAAGGTTTGAATAAAATCTTAAAGTTCTCTGCATTCTGTGCTACACTACTGCCTTGCTGTATTGAGTACGGACAGTACACAAGTCACACTGCCTGTTTTTTTGGCTTAAGACATGCAAAGGTTTCGTGAGTTATGAATATATACGGATACCTACCTATTGCTAAGGTTTAGCCAACGCATCTATCTTAAAGACGACTTTTATCGATAAAGTATTATTGCCAAATACAACAACAAACATGTTACATGGGACTACTCCCCCACCCCCCCACCCCTTCCACAAACTTTTATTTCAAAATTGTTTTCTGGTTTTAATTGTGTCATATCAATTGAACTAAACATCGATTAAATAAATGTAAGTTTTGGATTAATGGTCGTTTTAAATGATGATAGTCCTAAAATGTGATAAAATATATTTTTAATAGGTTCATATTAACATGATTAAATTTATATTTGCTTAAATGCTCTAAAAGCTGACTTGTGCATCGGATTAGTTCTATCGATTTAGCATTGTATCTGTAATTGTTATATTTTATACCGTAGGGATATCCAAAAAAAGGATTAAGAATAAAATCAAAAGTGTGACATTGGATTCTCAGATTAAGAGATCAGGATTAAGGATATATCAGTTCCGATAAAAGATTTCTATGTTTAAGCATCGTCAAATCAGAAACCATGTATAAATTGCCTATAATGACTAAAATTACTAGCTTTGAGAATACATGAAATTACAATTTTGAAATATTTGTTTTTTAAGCTATAATTATAAGATTAACAGATCATCAAGTTAAAACAAAAACTAGTTTTAATCATAGAATGTTGAAAAAACGTTAAACAGCGAGGACTGAGATTATCAACTGGAAATTGATTTAAAATGTCGTCTTCCTAATTGTTTTACTGTAAGACTTTTTTTGGGTGCTGTATTTTTTGACATACGCAAATCCACTATACTCCACTTCTGACCTACGCCAAATCCGATAGCATGTCCTAGCCGCGGCGCTCGGTCCCCTAGCCTGTTCTATACCGCAGCGTTCGGCCCAAAAATTGTCTTAACCTAACCTAACCCTCAAATAATACAAAAATAAACAGCAGGTGTAGGTCCGATATTGCAGTAGGTCGGAAAGTTAGTAGGTCGGAAGTTCACTAGGGGGGATGTTGCGTATAGACTATGTAACATTACTTTTTTTGGTATTGTAAACAGGTTAACAATATATTTCACAAAATATATTAACAATTAGCCATGTACAGGGTGTCCCACGAAACATGACAATAGCTAGACGATTTTAAAGGAGATCTTAGAATAATTTGCGGCATTTTTTCGTAAACTTTTTTTAGAAGAAAAATTCTATAACTAATAATCACAAAATACCCCTTGTCTTGGCATTTCCAAATTGTGGCCTGCCTTTTTTGTGCTTTCAATATTTCCGGAGATATGATGAATTTCCTTCAGATTTGGACAATTTTGGTTTTATTTAATAAAAATTAAATCTGAACGAAATTCTTAATATCTCCGGCATTATTGAATGCACAAAAAATGCAGGACTAGGCGAATTTTGTGGTTATTGTTTCAGGAATCCTACATGTAAAAGAAGGTTGAAGACTGAATGTCACCAATAACTTCAAAGTTGAAAGACGACTTTCAATTTGTCTTGCTAATGTCATGTTTCGTGGGACACCCTGTATCTACATTCTACATAGTTCTAGCTTGGCTCGACTATTGATCGATATTCTTAAGAACTGCTATGGATAAATAAACTCAAGGTTTTATTTACTTAAGATTAAATAAAATTTGTGGTAATTTGAGAAATATTTTTACAAATTTAGAATCATTTAGTTTTAACTAATTGAAACAACAATCAATCAAATATTTGACAACTTCAATATGTCACAAAATAAAAAAATTTACAAAGTCTTCAAAATTGTTTTCATTAGATTGCTTCTAAATGGTCCATCAAAAGCTATAAATAAGAAATAATTTAAAATATTTGTTTTCGACTGCTGAAAGATTGAGGAAGTGACAGCAGTAATCAAAAATGTCAAAAATAGGAATTTCCCAAATACCTGCAGATATTTGTGGGTGGTATATTTTTAAGATTTTGGAAATTTCCAAAATACCCAGGCATTTGGGGAATTTCTCAAATGCCTGGGTATCAAAGAAATTTCCCAAATGCCTAAGAATCTGTGAAATTTCCCTAATGCCTGGGTATCTGGGAAATTTCCCAAATACCTGCAGATATTTGAGGGTGGTAATTTTTAAGATTTTGGAAATTTCTAAAATGAACAAGATACCCAGGCATTTGGGGAATTTCCCAAATGCCTGGGTATCTGGGAAATTTCCCAAATGTCTAGGTTTTCAGGAAATTCAAATACCTTTAAGAATTTGGGGAATTTCCCAAATGCCTGAGTATCTGGAAAATATCCCAAATTCCTGGGTATCTGGGAAATTTCCCAAATGCCTGGGTATCTGGGAAATTTCCCAAATTCCTGGGTGTCTGGGAAATTTCCCAAATGCCTGGGTATCTTGTAAATTTGACCAAATTCCCGGGTATCTGGGAAATTTCCCAAATGCCTAGGTTTTAAGGAAATTTCCCAAATATCCAGTCATTTGACAAATTTCCAAAATCTTTAAAATATACTACCCTCAAATACCTTAAGGAATTTGGGGAATTTCCCAAATGCCTGAGTATCTGGAAAGTTTCCCAAATTCCTGGGTATCTGGGAAATTTCCCAAATACCTTTAGGAATTTGGGGAATTTCCCAAATTTCTGGGTATTTGGGAAATTTCCCAAATGCCAGGGTATATGGGGAATTTCGCAAATGCCTAGGTTATTGGGAAATTCCCCAAATATCCAGTCATTTGAGAAATTTCCAAAATCTTAAAAATATACCACCCTCAAATACATATAGGAATTTGGGAAATTTCCCAAATGCCTGAGTATCTGGGAAACTTCCCAAATTCCTGGGTATCTGGGAAATTTCCCAAATGCCTGGGTATCTGGGAAATTTCCCAAATGCCTGGGTATCTGGAAAGTTTCCCAAATTCCTGGGTATCTGGGAAATTTCCCAAATACCTTTAGGAATTTGGGGAATTTCCCAAATTTCTGGGTATTTGGGAAATTTCCCAAATGCCAGGGTATATGGGGAATTTCGCAAATGCCTAGGTTATTGGGAAATTCCCCAAATATCCAGTCATTTGAGAAATTTCCAAAATCTTAAAAATATACCACCCTCAAATACATATAGGAATTTGGGAAATTTCCCAAATGCCTGAGTATCTGGGAAACTTCCCAAATTCCTGGGTATCTGGGAAATTTCCCAAATGCCTGGGTATCTGGGAAATTTCCCAAATGCCTGGGTATCTGGAAAGTTTCCCAAATTCCTGGGTATCTGGGAAATTTCCCAAATACCTATAGGAATTTGGGGAATTTCCCAAATTTCTGGGTATTTGGGAAATTTCCCAAATGCCAGGGTATATGGGGAATTTCGCAAATGCCTAGGTTATTGGGAAATTCCCCAAATATCCAGTCATTTGAGAAATTTCCAAAATCTTAAAAATATACCACCCTCAAATACATATAGGAATTTGGGAAATTTCCCAAATGCCTGGGTATCGGGGAAATTTCCCAAATGCCTGGGTATCTCAGAAATTTGCCAAATTCCCGGGTATCTTGGAAATTTCCCAAATGTCTAGTTTTTTGGGAAATTCACCAAATATCAAGTCATTTAAGAAATTCCAAAATCTTAAAAATATACCACCCTCAAATACCTATAGGAACTTGGGAAATTTCCCAAATGCCTGAGAATCTGGGAAATTTCCCAAATGCCTGGGTATCTGGGAAATATCCCAAATGCCTGGGTATCTGGGAAATTTACCAAATGCCTGGGTATCTGGGAAATTTCCCAAATACCTACAGATATTTGAGGGTGGTCTATTTTTAAGATTTTGGAAATTTCTCAAATGACTGGAAAATTCCAAGATACCTAGGCATTTGGGAAATTTCCCAAATGCCTAGGGGTATCTGGGAAATTTCCCAAATGCTTGGGTATCTGGGAAATTTACCAAATGCCTGGGTATCTCAGAAATTTGCCAAATTCCCGGGTATCTTGGAAATTTCCCAAATGCCTAGTTTTTTGGGAAATTCCCCAAATATCAAGTCATTTAAGAAATTCCAAAATCTAAAAAATATACCACCCTCAAATACCTATAGGAACTTGGGAAATTTCCCAAATGCCTGAGAATCTGGGAAATTTTTACAAATGCCTGGGTATCTGGAAAATTTCCCAAATGCCTGGGTATCTGGAAAATTTCCCAAATGCCTAGGTTTTCAGGAAATTCCCCAAATATCCAGTCATTTGACAAATTTCCAAAATCTTAAAAATATACCACCCTCAAATACCTTTAGGAATTTGGGAAATTCCCAAATGCCTGTGTATGTTGGAAATTTGCCAAATTCCCAGGTTTTTGGAAAACTCCCCAATTATCCAGTCATTTGAGTAATTTCCAAAAACTTAAAAATCTACCACCCTCAAATAATTAAAGGAATTTGGGGAATTTCCAAAATACCTGAGTATCCGGGAAATTTACCAAATGCCTGGGTATCTGGGAAATTTCCCAAATGCCTGGGTATCTGGGAAATTTCCCAAATGCTTGGGTATCTTAGAAATTTTCCAAATGAATGGGTATCCAGGAAATTTCCCAAATGCCTGGGTATCTGGGAAATTTCCCAAATGCCTATTTAAAAAAAAACGTAAATGCTATCGTGTCATGGAAAGATTAAACACTTTTGTTCTTGAATGTCCATTCTATTTCTTATCATTAAAAAGTATTATGACGTTTATTTTTGTAGTTTTATCTAACAAGTCAATATATAGATTAGTAAATATGAAAGCGCTGCAGTCTGTAGTTCTTCTAATATTATTCTCTTTTTCTCTATGTCAGGAAGAGAAGAGAAAAGGACTCTTTTCTCCAGCAAATCCTGAAATTAAATCTACCGGTAAGCAGGAGAATGTCCAAGCATTGCATGAGAAAATAGCCGACCTTGAGAACAAGTTTGAAACTTTCAAGACAACTCAGGAAATCTTGTTTTTCAAGCTAGAGAATGTACTTCTAAATTCAGCACTTAGCCAGGAAGACAAAACTGATTTGGTGAGCTCTTTCAGAACGAGATCCATTGAAGATGACGTCCAACAGAATAAGGCAGATATTACAGAATTGCGAGTAACTGACGGACGCCATGACATGCTTATTTCCCAGGGTATGCTGAATACAAACTATATTAACAATACCATCATTCCAGATCTTGAATATCGTGTGGAATTGAAAATTGCCGAACTTAAAGAAGCAGATGCTTTTATTGATGCAACCCGTCCTCCCGTTGGTTCCATCATTGCCTGGCTTCCTGCCTACTCTGCCAAAGCGGAACCTCCTCAAGGCTGGAAACGTTGTGATGGAAGTGTGATTGAAACAGGTCCTCTTGCTGGAAAGGCCACTCCAGATCTTAATTCTTCAAAGAGATTTCTTCGAGGAAGCTCTGATGAGACTGCCGGAACTCTAGAGGAAGATAGCGTTCAGGAGCATTTGCATGCTGATCCGGGACATTCTCATGCTGACAATGGTCACACTCACGTGGATAATGGACATTCTCATTACGAGGACTCTGATCATTTTCCAATATTTGTTGGAAGCGATGAAGCACATGCTGAAGACCTTGTGTGCTCAAGGAAATATGAAAATGGTTGTGGAGGTTGGTATGTCAAGTTCAATGACTGGACAACTGAAGCAGCTAGAGCAAATATAGCCCCTGCTAAAGCCAGTATTCAGACGAGTACAACAGGAATGGGTGGAATGGCCTCCGGGAAAGTGGGAGAAGAAACACGGCCCAAGAATATGAATGTTGTTTACATCATGAGAATATTTTAATTCTAATAAAAAACCGTTATGGATATCACAATAAAAAGAAATAAAAATAGTAAATTATACAAAATGTTGTCAAAATTCAAATATTTACAACAAAAATAATAAAAATAAAGTTTACAAATCAAGGTACTAAAACCCAAAAAACCAAAAAGTTATATTTTTGTAATACTCTTGAATATGCCAATTCAGTTTTGACATGTTTTTAAAGATTATTATTTTCCTTGATTTCAGCTTTTCAAAAACTAGTTCAGGATTGTACAATTTTTAGTGGTAGTTAAAAAGAAAATTTAATCTAGGAGATAATACATATTTCGTGCAATCATTAAATCCTAAAATTTAGGAAAAGTCAAGAAATTTTAGTTGTCTACCCCTTATATTTTAAAAGCTATATAAAAAATATCGGGAGTCATTGCCCCCCCCCCACAGAAATATGGTTAAGTTATGCAATGTATAAGGTTAAGACGACCCACACTCAACAAAATTAGAACTGCCGTTTTGTGGTTGGTTTAAAAACTAAATTTACAAAATAACATTTTAAATTTTTCATAAATGTTTTTCTAGCTAGAGAAAACCATTTTTTCAAAAGAATGCATTGAATCTTAGAATCTCTAAAAATATTAAATCTACAGCTCTATATCGTAACAACTTGTACCTAAAAATATAATTAGTTCACAGCAGACTATTTTCACAATTTAGTATTTTTGGTTTGGTCACAGAGTTTAAAAAGTTCAAAAATAAGTATAATTTTTATTCTCTACTGGGATCCATAATACAGTGGATATTTGAGGTTATAAAGCAAAAAGTTTTCAGTAGCTAAATATCAACTTATCAAGAAAGATGGGTCTGTGTGCAGTGCACAATAGAAGTATCCAAGAAAGGGCTGGATTAAACATTTTTTTTTAAACGAATAAGGTTGAAAACAATTAAAAAGTCGGAGAATCTACTTTTTGAGCTGTACAATAAACTAAGCTAATTTTTCACATTTTTTAAAGATATTACATAAAAACCATTTATCAGTGGTCTTAGGATATATTATAATATATTTCATATTCTCTCATTTTATCATCTTTAATCTATTCTTGCATCATTTTCCTTTGAAGAAAAAAATATCAGTTTCTCGTCTTGTCTTGTATTGACTTGTCTTGTCTTGTCTTGCCTTGTCTTGTCTTGTCTTGTCTTGTCTTGTCTTGTCTTGTATTGACTTGCTTTGTCTTGTCTTGTCTTGTCTTGTCTTGTCTTGTCTTGTCTTGTCTTGTCTTGTATTGACTTGCCTTGTCTTGTCTTGTCTTGCCTTGTCTTGTCTTGTCTTGCTTTGTCTTGTCTTGTCTTGTCTTGTCTTGTCCTTGTCTTGTCTTGTCTTATCTTGTCTTGTCTTGTCTTGTCTTGTCTTGTCTCGTCTTGTCTTGTCTTGTCTTGTCTTGTCTTGTCTTGTCTTGTCTTGTCTTGTCTTGACTTGTCTTGTCTTGTCTTGTCTTGTCTTGTCTTGTCTTGTCTTGTCTTGTCTTTTCTTGTCTTGTCTTGTCTTGTCTTGTCTTGTTTATCTTCAAGACTATTGCAGATACTAATTGTTTCTTTTCCCTATTTTAAACACTCATTAAGCAGAAAAAATACAATCATTTTTCTTCCAATTATATTTCCAAAAATGCGTGAAACTATGAAAGGTCATTTGTTACTGATTCGTGAAATGAAGTCTCACACGATTAGAAGTCTCAGCTACAGGGTGTCCCAATAAACATGGGAATTTAGTGACGAATTCGATATCGTCTTTTCAAATAATTCTTTGATTTAGTATAATGATACCTACTGAGAAACCTGTAATCCGTAAGAATTTTGTCTGCTATTTTTACAAATTGTTTGTTTATGTTTTGACTGCATACGGTTGTACTTAGTAAAACAAGAAAATTGCAGTATACAAACAGAGTAAACTTGTCCGTCTTCACTTTTCATCTTACGGAGACATTATAAACACATCTTTACAGCCATTTACAGTGCTCATACAATAAACTCTAGCAGACATAATAATATTATGGCTTTTGAAATCAGGTATTACAATGCTAATTCATAACAAAGACGATATCGAATTCGTCACTGAATTCCCATGTTTTTTTTTGGGACACCCTGTACATATTTGAATAACGCTTAATTTTTTTTGCTAACTAATTATGGGCCCTAGAAATAAATTATAAAAAAACTTGAGGAGAAACATGAAGTCAAGTTTAAGAAAAAAATATGTCAAACACTACAACTTAAAAAAGTATGTTTCTGAAAAAATAGTAAGCATCAAACACATGAAAATATTTTTAAAACAGAAAATTAAAAGTTATGAATGTATTTAAAATGTTACTTTTAATTGATTATACCAAGCTTATATAGAAAATTTTAATTCTTAACACTGCTAAATTGCTTGCAATTTTTTAATTTGTTTCCGGTCTTCCTTTTTTTAATCTTGATGTTGGCTCGAGAAATTATAAAAGTGTCCTCTGTCAATCCTCACTATAGTAACTCGTCTGTCTAGAGATGAAAACTTTAGAATTGTGGATATTGAGATCAATGCTTTATCTCCTCTTTTTACTAATCTCAAGATTAATTTAATCTTTAGTTTGTATTCTAAAAAGTGTGTACTCATCAACCAATAGAGAGTGGCGTATGCAAAATCCCAAAGTCAATTAGAAGCCGGGAAATTTGAAATTTTACGCGCTATTTAATAAGAGGATTCTCATTGGTCTAAATCTGGTAGGAATATAAAACACGAGAGAAAAAAAAATCGGATTAAGGAGAAAATTAAAAGTGTCAACATTGGATGTTCAGATTAAGAATAGTATCCATTTCTAAAGTTCCCAGCTCAGGGGTTTTAGATAAATTATCAGAGAATTGTTTATTGGGGGATAAAATACCAGTAAACTTGGTTCAGACAACACAGCTATTTAACCAGAACCCATCGGGAGAGAGAATATACTAAACTTGACCACGAACATCCTCGCAAATATGAAAATCGTGCATATTTTGGTTCGCTGAGCGGTAATATTGAAACTCTGTTGTTCTAATCACTATATCTTAGTAGACCGTAGACCTTAGCTATTTCATGCTATGCATTTTGTTAGATTAAACAAGCTTGAAATAGCAAAGGTTTACACCATTGCATAGGATGCAAAATATAGGGATTAGAAAATTTGAGTTTATTGAAAAGACTCAATTCCTTAGCAAAAGTTATTCTAACCCAATTCTATATTTTAATGTAAATTTATTTAAAATTATTATTTTTGCAAATTTTAGTTTCCCAAGTTTGAACATAATATTCGTTCATTTTTGTGTTGAATCAACGAGGTTATAGTGTATAGAGTGATGATGTACTCAAATCCTTTACTAATTATTGTATAGGCCATCAACTGTACCGAGAGCGTACTGCATATTTGTTTATTATAAGATGATTCTGGCCTAACCTATAGTATATCAATATTAGGAAACAGGTAAGTGTACAGTACAGCTAACTGAGCACACAGGTAGAGAACTATCATCCCCCCTGGTCGGAATCCAACCCCCCCCCCTCAACCAGATAATTAAAAACCGATTTTTAATTATGTTCTTTTTTTGTATTTTGACAAATATTTGTTGTGTCTTCAGGGTGTTTACATCCAGTCTTTGTTTGTCCGCCTATCTTTCTCTCTATATTATATTGCATTTTTTGTCTTTAAATCTTTCTATCTATCTATTAATACGTCTATCGCTCTATCTCTATATCTGACTTTCTATTTGTCCATCTGTCAATTGGTCTATCTGTCTATCTGTCTATCTGTCTATCTGCATATTTATTTATATGTCTATCTGTCTAACTGTCTATCTGTCTCTCTGTTTATCTGTCTATCAGTCAATCTGTCTATCTGTCTATCTGTCTATCTGTCTATCTGTCTATCTGTCTATCTGTCTATCTGTCTTTCTGTCTATCTGTCTATCTGTCTATCTGTTTATCTGTCTATCTGTCTGTCTGTCTATCTATCTATCTGTTTATATGTCTATCTATCTACTATATATCTATCTGTCTACCAGTGTATCCTGGCGGGGGGGTGATTAGTAAATTGGGTCATCTAATTCTCATCCACTCTTTGTCTATCTTCCAATCTATCTATCTATCAATATTGATGTTTATATCTAGTATCACTCTATCCTATATCTGTCTATACGAACAAATAATTAACTCATTTCAGTCTCCTGAAACTAGAATCTAGGGGTGGGAACATTTAAAGAGATGAATTTTATCTTTTTTAACGTGTAGAGTGTAGAGTGTAGAGTGTAGATTGTAGAGTGTAGAGTATAGAGTGTAGAGTGTAGAGTGTAGAGTGTAGAGTGTAGAGTGTAGAGTGTAGAGTGTAGAGTGTAGAGTGTAGAGTGTAGAGTGTAGAGTGTAGAGTGTAGAGTGTAGAGTGTTGAGTGTAGAGTGTATATTGTTTAGAGTGTAGAGTGTAGAGTGTATATTGTGTAGAGTGTAGAGTGTAGAGTGTAGGAGTGTAGAGTGTAGAGTGTAGAGTGTAGGAGTGTAGAGTGTAGAGTGTAGAGTATATACACGGATAAATGTAATAAACAGGGATCATAAACTGATTTCCAATAAAATGTGTCCTCTAAGTGAATTTTAGATTCCATTTCGTGGATTTCTATCATAATATTGAGTTTAAAAGTTTATCAAGACAGGACACTACGCAGCAGAATTATTAGTTTCCTTCAGCTTTACAGTGTTGTATAATTATTATTTGTTTGTATGTGCAAGCACAACTCATGAACCCTTTAACCGATTTGTCTCAAATTTTAATAAGGGAAATCGGCAGCACCACAAGAATAAGTTTTTGAAGAAAAAAATGTCGACATTATTTTAGCCTATATATGTTACTCCCCGCGGGCACCCGGGTTCCCTTTAATATACATGAGCAAAAAGATGTATTATATAGATTAGATGATTTGGTCTGTTTTCAAAATAAAATTAAAAATATTTCCCCCTACAGCAGAGTTAGAAATATTATCTTGTTAGCTTAGTTTAAACTTCTCTTATTTAAAAATTTTATTAATTCATTATCCAGTCTCTACTGAGGACAACACTTTTATGTGAAGTCTAGTTAATTTTCAACACTTGATTTTGGGCACTTTTAAATTGGAGGATATTTTTTTTTATCTCCAAATTAAAGTTATCCCTCAAGGTTATGAAGACCACGGGACATTGAAGAGAAATAATATTAATCCATAGGTCTCTCTGCATAAGATGGAGATCAGTACTTCATCCCGAGAATCACAAAAAGAAAAAAATTTGACTTTCTGATTTTCTTCTTTTCTTTTTGAAAGCTACCGTGTCCGTAATCCAATTTAAAACAAAACAAGCACAGAAAAGGCGGAATATTAAAACTAGGTTAAAAAAGAATCAACTAAATCTAGAATTGGACCAGAAAATTCTGGAATAAGATTAATACATTTGTGCAGTTGTGCATTGTAAACAGACTCATGTAAGTTATTGAAGGACTTACTAGTAAAACTATGTGCGTTATAGTAACATAAATACACTAAAGTATTGATTTATTGTCATATTACATCTTACTTTTCCTATTTCACCGTTTTCTTTTTTTGTAAAGGAAGCGTTTTGTGGCAGGAAACGTTTCGCAGCAGGAAACGTTTCGCGACAGCAAACGTTTCGTGACTGGAAAAGTTTCGTAACAGGAAACGTTTCGTGGCAGGAAACGTTTTCTGGAGGAAACGTTTTTAGAGGAAACATTCAATGGGGAAACATTAGCGGGAAAACGTTTTGTAAGTTCTCCTTCAAAACCATTTTGAATTTATTTATTTCAAGGTTTCGTAAACAATAATATATATTGACGTTCAGTGACAATATGTTGAATAGTTTTCAAATCAAACTGCCAAAAATCTGCCAAAATAGATCAGGATCAGTCAAACTCAAATTTTAATGGAGAATTTGTTTTTAAACAGAATTTGATTTTCTAAAAATGTTTTTAATGATAATAGTATTTAGATTTGAAGAAAATAAAAATTATACAATGGGGGGGGGAGTCTATGGAGGCTAAGCCCCCCTGGACCAGCACCGTTTTTAAAGCCCCCCCCCCCCTATCCAGACATGACAGGGTTGGATAAAATTTTTTTGTCAAGTTCTAAGGGAAAGCATAAAAAATATTACGGACAAATTTAAAATAAAAGTATAAAAAGAAAGGTTTGAATGCAAAGTTTGAATGTAAATTTTAGAAAGAGAAGTTGAAAAGTTTGAATACAAAGGATTTGAGTCTTTGTCCCAAACTCTGTTTTTCTAATCCCTTTATCCTTGTAACCAAATATCGCACACCTTTATTTTAAATTATAAATTCTGTTGGATTAAATATTCTATGTTTGAAATATAAAAGGTTTATTCAGTCAGGTTGCAGAGATATAGTGATTAGTAAATTGAGTTTGTGGCAAAGACTCAATTCCTTTAAATAAAAAGTTTGAACGAAAAGTTTGAAAAAAGATTGAAAAAAAGTGTTTAATGAAAAGTTTGAATAACAAATTTGAAAGAAAATCTTAATGAAAAGTTAGAAAGAAAAATTTTAAAGTAAAGGTTGAAAAACAAGTTTGAATGAAACGTTTGTAAGAAAAGTTTGAAAGAAAAGGTTAAAAAACAAATTTGAATGAAACGTTTGAATGAAACGTATGAAAGAAAAGTTTAAAAGAAAAGTTTGAATGAAAGAGCACTGCAGACAGGCCTATAATGCTCTGTATAGTTATAAATGTTTTCCTAAGTAGGCGCTCATTTATATAAAAGATTCCTGCAAAGGGGAGGAACTCAAAATTCTATAAAAAACGTGTTTTCTTTTTTCTTATTTTTTCATATTGGTAAGGTAAAATCCCCAAAAAAGAAAAAAATAAGCGAAAGGTTGCCGATATTTTTCTACCTCCCTTATATACATTTGTTTCAACTAAAAAACTATACCAGTCAGATAATCGTTCCTTTTCAGGGATGAAATTATAAATAAAAAAATATATTTATGAATAAATAATTCAAAAAAAGCATCTATATTATTTACCAAGAAGA
Organism: Eurytemora carolleeae; assembly: GCF_000591075.1. Taxonomy (NCBI): domain Eukaryota; kingdom Metazoa; phylum Arthropoda; class Copepoda; order Calanoida; family Temoridae; genus Eurytemora; species Eurytemora carolleeae. The sequence continues at coordinate 207,370 of NW_019396504.1, forward strand.
TACATATTGACCCCTGTAAATGGGTATTTTATAATCGAACCTTCATTAGTG
>NW_019396505.1:0-200938 GCF_000591075.1 Eurytemora carolleeae
ATGTTTTAGAATTATGGAGTAGTTAAAAAGCTGGACGGTCTTCTTGTTTTAAAATAGAATGTTAAAAAGTGTATAAGAATAAATATATTATGATATGGATAATATTTTTCTCGAATTTTATGTTAGAAGGTTTTATTTCTTAATGACTAATATTCAATGGGCATTTCCCGAAAAAATGTGAAAGGTACCGTTGTGAATCAGGCATGCATCTTTATATATTAGGGACACAATTATGTTTGCACTGTGCAGTCCTGTTACGCATTGAAATATGTCTACAGTTCCTCTTTGCATTGATTCCCATGGAGTGAGGAATTGTTTTTGCTTTTATTAAAACATCGTAATTTTACCATATAACGTTTCACAATTTGAATATAATCTTGGATATTATCATTTCCCTCTCCTGCCTTTAAAGCATATACTCGCAAGTAACAAATATTCTTTCGTTTTATAATCAGTATTCATGTCTACGATAGCAATATACTTTATTTCATCCCCCCCCCTCATAATTGATGTTTTGCCCCTGAATTCTATGTTTTGATCGCCTCCCACTGCAGTACACAAATTTGACGCATCAGATAAGGCGGTTCCTGGTCTATATATTTCTTGCCTAGAAGTAAGAGTTCGCGGACTGTACAATTCTTGTTGATTTTGCGTACATAAGCTATCTATGTTTATTTATTTATCTATGGGAATATCTGAAAAGGTGAACTTTTTTAAAGACATTAAACTTGAAATCTTTAATTCAATTGAAATTTTTCTTCGATTTACAAAAATTTGATATTTCTTTTATGCCCTAACGTGGCCCGATTCTTTAAAACTAGTTTTATCTGGAAGGATTAGACACTTTAAAAAATAATATTGAAAGGACGAGGATTTCGAGGTGGTTCGGACGAGAAAATGAGGAGAATGTGGTTCGGACTAGAGTTTGATGTGGTTGGCCTTCCTCCCCTCGTGAATCCTAAGTTTGAGCGCAAATTCTACGTTCAAAACTCCTACTTTGGGGGTGGATCAGGGGTCAATATAATTCCCAAAAAAGCTGATTTTCTCGATCCCAAAATAATTATTTGCCCCCAATTTTAAAAAAAATGCCCCTAGTTAAAATTCTTTTTTCAAATTCCACTAACACATTTGCCCCCATTGCCCCCAATTTGAAAAAAATGCCCCCAATTTAAAAAAAAAATGCCCCCAGTTAAAATTTTTTTTTCAAATTCCACTAACACATTTGCCCCCATTGCCCCCAATTTTTGAAAAAAATTTCCCCAATTAAAATTTTTTATTCAAATTCCACTAGCACATTTGCCCCATTGCCCCCAATTTAAAAAAAAATGCCCCCAATTTTTAAAAAAAAATGCCCCCAAATAAAATTTTTTATTCAAATTCCACTAACACATTTGACCCCATTTTCCCCAATTTGAAAAAAATGCCCCCAATTTTTTTTCAAATTATCATTTAAAAAAAATTTGCCCCCATTTCTTTCAAATTTTTCAATCCCAAATGGGATTGAAAAAGGAATTATATTGACCCCTGGGGTGGATACGTTTTCAGAATCGGTTTCTTTTAAATTACGACGACGAAAACTGAAGTAAAAATCATACAGTAATCTAATTAGATGGTTGGGAACATATTTCCCAAAGAAATTTGTCAATAAATTAATGCTAGAATCAATTATTTCGTTTCATCATTATATTGAATTTTGAATTTCGAATGCATACTCAGCTTAACTAACTTACATGGCCGGGTGTCCCTTTAAGTAAAAAAAATTTAGATTGTTGAATATATGCGCAAAATCGCAATTGAATTCAAATTAAAGAATCCAAACGAAACAATAGTCCTGAGGCCGAATTTAAAGAATTTGAGCCGCGGCTTTAATTAAAGAACCGCACAAATATGGTTGCTTCCGCTTAAAATTGTTTTAAACGTTTAAAGATTTAAGCCAGCGCTCAATTGAAACCAGTTTTTGGCGGATTTGGGACGCGGCTCAAATTCATTAAATTCGGACACTGGTTAGTTCAGGGTACGTCACAAATTTTCATTTGATTAAAGAGGGGTCAAGTCCTGATGACAATTACAGAAATGTAATAAAATTAAAAAAATTAGTTTACGTTGCAGACACTGAAAATGGGGAAACGCATAAACTGAAGACTGATTATAGACACGGGTAACGACTGGTACTTCATACCAGGAAACCCTTTCTTTGATTAAAAACTATTTCCACGTTAATCAGTTGTATTTCCCCCGGGTGAGAACACTTAACCTTTCATTTTCCCAGATTTTCCCCTGCGCTGTTTGCATAAAGCTATGAAATATAACTTTATTTAGATGCAATAAACAATAAATGTATCTAATCTCTTCATCTTCAAGAGAAAACTAGAACTGTGCACAATCTAGAGACATATTAATCTTTTTCTTAAGGGAAAACCTTAATATATTTCGTCAAATCTATACAATAAAGCTCTTTTCTCACCACATATATATGCTGGTTAAACGGCTGGACCGAATGGGCTGACATTTTTTTTTATAATACCATGGCTATAATAAAAATCTTCAAAAATTCGACGTGCAACCCCGGGTACTCAGTATGATGTGAACAACCGACACATTTATGAATATGAGGTTTATTACAAGGGGAAACAGGAAAACTGTTGAATGATTGTAGCCTTCGTTTTTCTTTCAATTATACAATATAGCTAGAAAGGATTATGAAATTTGGAGTTATTATAACTGATTTATTTCTGAAAATGTAAAAATACATCAGATCATTTCACTGTTTTGTATTAATTCTAATATTCAACAAATCCCCATATCTTTGCATCCTGATGGCGTAAACCTTTGATATTTTGAACTTAGACTAGTTTAGCTCACAGAATTCATAGATATCTAAGGCCTACCACATCGGTTTCAAAGATATAGGGATTTGAAAATCAAAGTTTGTTGGAAGAACTCAGTTCTTTTGTAATATAAAAATATTTATTTTACACAAAACAATTATAAATATCAATCTCTGATCATCTATATTTAAATGCATTTTTTTCTGATCAGCTTGTAATTTCCTTGGTGAAGTTGACGGGGTGTCAAGCGGCGTGAATTCCTGTTTCTAGAATCAGTGTAAAGGTGTTGGAGTATTACAGAATACAGTGTCTCTGCAAGATTTATTATTAAAGTCTAAGCACCGGCATTATTTGCATATGTTACGTCATCCTTGGATTTTCTCTTACTCATACAGGACGAGGAAAATATGGTGGTATTGGAAAAGAAAAGGATTTCTACCTGAATTTCCGGATGTCTCAAAGAAAATAATGTTTCCCTAAATACAGGATGTTTCTGAATAGTCCAGGATTTGTTTCTTAAAAATCAAGGTGTACCAAAGCTATGACTTAAAAGTGTGCCAAGGGATGTCCCAGAAAACATGGCATCCTGTGCAAAATCCCAGATCAGTTTATTAGGATTCCCCCTGTATAGCTTCGAGATTTCTAAATGATACAATGAAAATGATTTATGTTTTCTTAGAACAACAGTATAAGAATAGGGATGGCTACGAGGGCCGTTTTAGGGTAAAATTTATTATTTTTTTTCAACTGATTTTTCCTAAAACATTTTCTTCTGATTCTGTAATGTTTTCTTATGATTCTATATTTTTTCTGACATTATAATTCGGTGCCCAACTCTAAGATTATAGATACTTAACTTTTGTTTTGACACCTTTAGATAGGATTGAAAAGGTTAGAATGACGGGAGGGGAAACTTGGGAGAACTGGGATTATTTAAATGGCGGAGGGTTTACAACTAGGGCGGATATTAGGATCATGGACACGGCGGATGTTATGATATAAGCATATTAGGATAGTTCTTACGCCGAATATGATAAAAATGGTCGCACTTAGATAGTTATAAAAAGGTGCACATTGCATCAATTATGGTAGTTAATATGTCGGAGGTAGAATAACAAGGCGGATGAAGTTGGTTTATTCGGCTTAGGTAGAAGAACAGGGCGGATTGGTGTAGTTAATTTGTTAGCAGTGGAATAACAGGGCGGTTCAGGGTAGTTTATATGGCGGAGGTAAGCTTGCATTCAATTTCTAACCTATTTCACCACATCAAATTAATGGTTTATCGTATTTTCCATTTGGTCATTTGAATATTGATATAATTATGATCCATTGGAATATTTTTGTCTTTTAATTTAGAAGAATGACCTTCTTGCTAATTTTAATAAAGCTACTACAAGGACATACTTAGATCGCGTAAGTTTCACGTGGGGTTGTTTTTTGAGGGTTGATGATTGGTGTGTTCTTTGTGTGAAGAGTTAAAAACTAAGCGTAAAGAATCATGGACACTTCACTCGAAGAAAAAAAACCAAGTTCGGACCTTATAAAAGCATTTGACCATTGTCTTATTTCGGAGAAATGTTTGTTTCTGAACTGCTAGTGTTGTACATTATTATTATATGAGTCGTCGTGTTACATGGCTACCCACAAAAGGATGCGACTTTTGTACGGAATTTGTTTAGTCCGTTTTCTTGCATTCATGATTCCTTATAGTCCATATTTCTTCTGTGCCTAATCATTTTTACAGTCCTTTTACACTTTCAATCACATGTTTCATAAATAATGAAAAAAAACGTAATTAGGTCCTTCTATTCTTTCCCTCGACCGATGACGTGAGAAAAAATAGGTGGAAATAATTTTCTTAGAAGTTTCATTTTTATATCTTAGATATCTTTCATTATCTAAAAAGATTACTTTTCCGTANAGAAATATAAAAAACATTCAACCTTAAAAAGTTTAAAAGGGGGGGGGGAGGATGGAATCCTAGAATAGCCTAAAACTTAAAAAAAAATTAGTTGCGAGGATACGTTTCAAAATTTAGATACAACTTTGCAAGAGTGGAATAAAAAAATTTTACAATTACTCAAAAAATTTTATTTTTTCATTATCTTAAACTTCTTACTGTTCACTAATCTTTCTATGAGAGACAATTATTTACTTAATTCGATATCTACATAAAAAGTATAAAACAGTGGGAACCTGAAAATGTAAGCAGTTTCATATAATTTATAGCTGAGAGACCGATATCTTTTATTTTTAAAAACTATCAACTTACGAGAAAATACAAACAACATACGTACATCAAAATATACTTTGAAATACATTTTTTATCAATTGAGATCCGAGTCTAAAATTTTCACATTTGAAAAGTTGTTTGATAGAGTGGATATTTATATAGTTATTTTTCTGAAGATTAAGAACTTGAAATTAAAGTCGGATCGTCAAATGTTTTGTTGTTTTGTTCGTAATTTTCATAACTCCAAGAATGTGCCCTTAAAATGTTATTAATTACAAATTTGTGGCTTAAACCATGGTAAATCTATAGAACATATCTTTCAACGTTCTCTACTTTCTCCGGCAATATCTATCTATCTATCTTACTCGGACATAAAAAGCGCGGAAACTCCGAACGGAGTCAGTATACCCTCTACTCTCAACACTACCGGAGTCGAGCAAAAAAACTTCAACAATTAAGAAAGAAATTCTCAAAAAAAATCATGATCTGCGCAGAAAGTTTCAATGATTTTTCTTCAGGCGAAATTACTTCTAGAAGCATGATGAAAGGTAAATAGCTTGATAAAAATAAAAATGCAATAATTTTTATCAATTCGATAAAAATTCACCCGTGACATGAACGAAAATTAAAAACAAGATTTTTAATTTAGATGTTGGTCGACTTGAATCCGACATATCGGAGTTATCAAGACTGGTTGACGCTGATGAAAACCTAGAAGATATCGAAGGTAAGATAAAAAAAACGAAATATTGAACACTAGCTCGGGAACCACGCTTTTGCCCAGGTTACTTATAGTTACTTCCGCCATTTACCCGCACTTTGTCGATATTTACCGGGAAACTAAATTTTCGCTATAAAAGTCGATCAACTCAATTTAGAATCTCAAAACCCAAGCTACGAACATTCCCGTGGCTCTCCTGATCGAAATTTGAGGCAAAACGGTTTAGGGGTTCCTGAGTTATGATCGGACAAACAAACAGACTGACAGGCAGGCAAACAGAGATTTTAACTTTTTATATATATATCTATTGATATATAGATACTTTTAGTTAAGTAAATCAGTGCTGTTTATTTAAGAAGTTTAGTTTGAAGATTTTTTTTAATCAATGGGAAAACTTTAAGTAGATTCAATCTAAAAGAATATATATTAAAAAACACTATTTGAATAAAATTGTATTTAGGTCTGATAGGAGAGTGCTCCGGACTACTAAGAGCAATAAAAGATACGGACCTAAGATGTGTCAAAGATGCCGTCTTTGAAACACTTAATAAGGTAAAAATTCCTTCATATGTTGATATTGTAATCATGATAAATATAATTTAAAAATTTAAAATCATTTATTGAAAAAAAATCTTTTAATGATCTGATCAAAATTTTATTTAAAAAGATATTTGAAAATGTGTTAATAGTAATAATATATCACAACTATTTGCATAGTAAAATTATATATTTTACAAGTGTATAAAAGTTTGTCATGAACATATTATTGATGACGTCATATTTAGGTTGAGATGGGACTAGACCTAATCCGTCAGAGACTCCTCACATGTGCATACTTTAAACTTTCAGCTCAGGTAAATTTAATCTTTTAGATATGATACCGGCCCCTTTAAATCCCCCCCCCCACACCCACACACACACGTATAACCCTTTAATCGTATTTGATAAGTTGGCAACTGTTGATGTAGTTTTTGACTTTCCCCTTTGACGCATGAAAACAGACACATGTTTATAGTATGTAATGGGTATTTCCTGTTTTTTTTATTTCTGGAAACATAAGACTGACCACTGTTCATAGAATTAGAAAGGTGTATCTTGTGACTATAGGGGTTCTGAAACATCTGAACAACTCTAAAAACTCTCAACATCTTAATTAGGGCCCTGAAACTTTTTAACATCTTTCCCAGGGCACAGAAACCTAAAAAATCTCTCATAGGGCCCTGCAAACTCCTAAATTATTCTTCGTTCGGGCCCTGAAACCTCTAAATTTTTCTTTAGGGTCCTTAAACATTAAACCATCTTCCTTTGGGCCCACGTCACAATGTGTGCTTCAGAATCACGTTCTCATTTTGTGAAAAACATCTAAACATCATTTGTTATTGTTGGAAACCATAAAAATCATGTTTTTCACTAAAATCTAGTTCAAACAGAAAGACAATTTCCTGCATGCATTGTTGATAAAATATACAATGTTTAAATCCATAAATTTTAATAAAATTGTTTTCAGGAGTTGACTGAACTGCGGGATGATAGTGTGCGTCCAGCAGACCCTAGTGTGGAATTTTTTGGACTTGAGTGGAGCAGTGTCTTCTCCAGATGCTACAGCTTGGGAGTTGAACTTAGGTACAGATCACTTATCATTAAAGTATAGTTTGAAAAATAAAAAGTTTTACAATCCGTGACAAATTGAGTTGATGCACAAATATACTTTCTTTCTCTTTACCCTTAATTAAAAACAAATTTAAACTTTTTAAATTCAATTTATTTTTGTTGGTTAGGAATAAATCATACTAATTATAAACCCCTAATCTAATCTTACAATCTAATTTAGAAATCGATGAGCTCTAAGAATTTTCTTTAAAAAAATATGTTAAATTTTTTTTATTATATCCAAAATTTGCACGACTAATAATTATTTTATTTTTACAGGTTGCTAAAGGCTGGAATTAAACAGGACAGATTCAGTACTGTGCGCCTGACCGCGTGTCTCTCCCTGGTAAATCAGCTGATCGCAGAAACTCAAATGCACGCTGCCGCGCTCAACTCTGGACGTCTGAGCTCGAACCATCTTTCCCTCCAGCTACGACAACAGCAAATATATACCAATATTGGGCGGGCTTCAAGCTTCAGGAACATGGACAACAGCGCCTGTGAGAAGGCCGGCATGAACAAGAGGAAGCAGCAGAAGTATACCGGAAGTAAAACTGATTCCGCTCTAGCCACACGCGAACACAGGCAGAAATCTGAGTCTAAGAAGGTTTCTGTAAATGAAAAGCAGAAATGCAGAAAATCTTCAATTCTCAACAGCTTTTCAAACATTTTCAAGGCAGGACTTAAATTGTAAAATTGTGATAGTAATATTGAAAAGCTCAAATATAACAAGTATGTATACATGTTACTATTTAGAAAAATGAAAATATTTTTGTAATTTGTTTAGAATAATTGTGAATTGTACTGATAACATTTTCAAATAAATATGGTTTAATTGTTAAAAGAAATAATCTGATTGTCGAAGATAAATAAATAATGATTTTAATAAATATATGTTAATAACTCATGCATTAGTCAATTGTACACATTGACGGTGAATAAAATGGTTTTAGGTAAAGTAACATTGAAAAACTGATATATATATCTTATTATTAAGTTTTTTTGTTTTATGCCGATTTAGAAGATAGGCTTGCAGATAAAGCTACAATCTAATTTGAATTCTAAAAAAATTGGCGTGAAGTGTTTTTAAAGCCTTTTATTTTGTTATTTCTATCTATTGTACTTTTGCCTCATATTTACCACACAAAGCCTGCATTTATTTTTGTTCATCTAAAAATATACACAATGGTTCACACAATGCTTTAATATCCAGTTTACGTCACACCACCATTTATAGATATATTTATTTTATACATTGGATGGATACAGGAAACTAGAACTAACCAGAGAGAGAGAGATAATAGAAACAAGAGAAAGAGTAATCGAATTACTTGTGACGTCATACAGCTTAATACTTTGTTTGATTAGATGATCGTAAGAAAAGTTTTTTAACATTATTTTTTTAACTTACGCTTTGATTAAATTTTGTTTTATATTTTTCACTCTTCAAAACTATCCCTGTATGGAGTCTAATTCAGTTAGTTATAAAGTTTTCACCAAATCAAATTATAGGAGAGCAAAGCCATTATTTCTTCTTACATGTACAGGGTGGGACACATAGCTAATAAAATACGACTTGAAAATAATCTCTGATTTCCAATAGTTGTAAAATGACAAAAAGTGTAAAAAAAAAGTTTTTGAAAATGTGGTCTGCCTTCTTTTATCTTTAAAATTATTGACGAAGATATGAAACATTTAAAAGATTTTACGTAAGCGGAAAAAAGCAGATATAAAAGTAAAAAAGGAGATATAAAAGTAAAAAAGCAGATATAAAAGTAAAAAAGCAGATATAAAAGTAAAAAAGGGAATAAATCTGAAATGAGGGGGGGGGGCACAGTTTGATATAAGGGGGACAGCCAAGTGAGATTATTCCATAAACCTCTTCTTATGTCAAGTAAGGCCTGGCCGCTTAAAAATTATTTAGAGAGGAGTCTCTAAGTTATTCATGATGTTATGTTTTAGTTAAGAATTTCGACTGCTATTTCAGTCAAAACTCTTAAAATAGGATTTTCCAACAGCTACTCTGACTAAATCAAGGTTTTGGCGTGCTGCCGACGCCCCTAAATCTTTTCTCTATGGATGTTAGAATCTTTTTTTACATTTAGATTGTCCCGAATCTGCTATGCTTTCTTGAATTTTTGCTAAAAATATGTTTTTTTTCCGAAATACCTCGCAGTGACAAAAAGGACATTTAAATATATTGCGGGATTACAGGATCAAATCAAGCATTTTATGATCTGGAAAAGTAATTTTAAATTGAAATCATTATAAAATAAATCAATTGATACAATGTTTTAAATGAAAAGATTATTAGAATATAATCATTTTGTCCATTCTCACTATTAAACACAAGACAAATGCATTTAATGAGGAATATTGTGCCAAAAAACAGTCTCCCCCCGGCCCCATACCCCCTAAAATACTCGGCCATGGGGGGGGGGGGCACAAGGGCTGGTCAGAAAAAAATGCATGATTAATTAGTGTTTTCTTTTAGAAAGCTATTTTCCCCTCCACATAATTTTTTTGGGGGAATTATTTTTTTTTTCATTTAAATTTTTTACCTTAAGAGTTGAAAAAAAATCCGCGACATTTTTTTCCATTATTTAAAAACAGAAAAGTGTAATACATACACTATTTCTATCAACTCAAACCAGAACTGAAATTGCAAATTTACTACAAACAATTTCGCAGATTTTTTCCACTTAAATCTTTAAGGACTAGATAGATATAATTTATTCAATCACTTTTCATAACTTTTGGTTTTGAGATGAAAAAAAACACTGTCTCAAATATTTGAAAAATTCATCTAAATTTTTCTTGAATTAGAAAATGAATAAATACAATAATTAATAACAGCATGAGGATCTATTTAATCCCATCAAATATGTATTAAAATAGTAAAAACTATTTTTATTCCAAACAAATATATTATTTGATCTGTGCACCGAGGGGAGGAAGGCCAACCACAACAATTTCTCGTCGAAGCCACATTCTCCTCATTTTCTCGTCCGAGCCATCTCGCAATCCTCATCCTTTCAATATTTATTTTTTTAAGTGTCTAATCCTTCCAGATAAAACTATTTTTTAAGAATAAAGCCACGTTAGGGCATAAATGAAATATCAAATTTTTGTAAATCGGAAAAAATAGTTTCAATTGAAATAAAGGTTTCAAGTTTAATGTCTTTAAAAATGTTCACCTTTTTTACGCGCATTTTCAGATATTCCTGGTGTAGAATGCCGCAAATAATTCCAAGTTTGTAAAACTTCAATCTTTTTTTGTGAAAACCATAGAATTTTTCCGGGTGGTTCCATGGGGAAAGTTTTAGGCAGAGGTATGCCGAATATTTTGCTATTTATTTTATATCACGAAGGTTAGCCATTACGGAGGCAGAAGAGATTCAAAATTTACCTTAATAAAGTTTCACATCATTCTCATGCGTTTGAAGATTTAAACATGATATAATCATTGCAATATGCAATATGCGACATTTTATACCCTAACGTGGCCAGATTTAAAAAAAATAGTTTTATCTTGAAGAATTGGAAACTTTTTAACACAAAATAATCAAAGGACGAGGATTCCGAGGTGGTTCGGACGAGAAAATGAGGAGAATGTGGCTCGGACAAGAAATTGATGTGGCTGGCCTTCCTCCCCTCGTGCACCTCTCTAACAAATATATTATTTGATCTATGCACCTCTCTAACAAATATATTATTTGATCTATGCACCTCTCTGACAAATATATTATTTGATCTATGCACCTCTCTGACAAATATATTATTTGATCTATGCACCTCTCTAACAAATATATTATTTGATCTATGCACCTCTCTAACAAATGATTTTTTTCTGAAGGGGGGAGAGGGGCCTCCACCAACGCTAAGTTTTCCAACTAAATCTTTTCAGAAGTATTAACAAGAAAATTATTTCTTAAAATGCTTAAATATTTACCCAGAAATAATTGATCAAAATATGAGACTAATTTTTAATCTAATTAGATAATACCTTAATTAAAACTATTATATGGATTAAGATTAATTAATTGATGGTTTCTCTTTGTTTATATTGATTATAATATGGAGAACAGAGGCGGAATTTAAAGAATTTGAGCCGTGGTTTAAATTTAAGCTGCGGCTTAATTATGGTTGGTTTCACTTAAAATTGTATCAAATGTTTCAAGATTTAAGCCCGCGCTTAATTTAAAAAGGGTTTTGACGGATTTTAGCCGCGACTTAAATTCTTTAAATTCGGCCTTTGAAACATCAAGGAGTTCAAAAGGACTGAAAACACAATGTAAAAATGGCCAATATATTCAACAATACCGACCATAGAAATGTTTCTATAAATGGCAATCTATTGCCTTGAATTTAGAGTGTATAGTGTATTTACACTGCTCAGTGTGACTTTGCAAGGATAACGATGGTACCCAATTTTAAGCTAGAAAAATAATGATATCTTCGTCATACTTGATACGACTTAGTGTAAAATTTTGAATTCAATAAATGTAGGGTCAGTTGAAATTACATGTGTAGTCCCTTTCACATGATAAATAATATTGAATTTAAATCTTATCACATTAATAATGAATGAGAATGAAACATTTGGCGGACTGACCCATTATCTATAGCATAGCTTCCTACATTTTAGCAATCTTATGAGCTGATTGAAAATTAACTTTCTTGGTGAAATGGGTCTACGTGTTAACGATGGCAACTTCCCAATAGCTGTACTTCATGTATGTACTGGACTTGAGTCTAACAGTCTTCTTCCTGTGTCATAGTTTGATAAATCTCAATGTATTCAATCTTCTGCAAGATATTGTTTAAAACCATAGATTAATAAAAATACAGATAGAAAACTAGATATGTTGTCTTTTCAAGATTTAAGGGGTTTTCGTTCACATTAACCCTGAGGTACATTAACCCTGAGGTAGAAGCCCAAAGGAGTTCCGTGCAGGCAGCGTTGAATTACAAAACAGAGAGAAGAGAGCATGCGCATTACGCGTAACTCCTTTGGCTTTTCCTGAGGGTTACTGCAAACAAAAACCCCTAAACCTTGAAAAGACGACAGCTAGTGTTCTATCTGTATTGTTAATTAATCTATGTTTAAAACTATGAATGTAGACTCAAAAAGGGAAGTAAAGCATTTGTTATTATTTAATTGCGGCGTATTTGAACTTTATTTATTCAACATGGGAATCCCAAGAAACGTGACAGTAGCAAGACGATATAAAAGTCGTCTTTGATCGCTGTTTTAACATTAAAAATATTCAGACCTAATGAAATTTTTAACTTCCAGCAACAATTTTCCAATTATTTTGTTTTTGTTTTGATGCTTTTTAAATTTTCTAAAATTAAATTAAATTGAACTAATGAAGTATTAAGAACTGTAAATAAAAACTCGGGAAATAAAAATATAAAGATGAAATTTAATATTGCGTGTATCTATTTAATAATATGGAAATCTTGGTTGTTTTCCTAGGTTAAAAATTTAACTAATAATTTGATATTGATTATACCATTATCGTAGGGTAGATTTTTCCTTGTAATACATTCATTCTTTCATTTTTTTCCAATTGGATTCATAGTATTCAAGGGATTCATAGTAAGCGATTACCAAAGTGAAAGTAAAAGTACAAAAAATAATGATAAAATTGATCATTTAATATTCATTTTTAATATGGCTTTAAACCTATTCAGGCGGACGTCTCATTTACCAAAAACATTTTGCTACAAACCTATAAAATATGATTTATTTTTGCAAAAACTCTTCAATAATCTGCAAACAAAAGGAAATTTGGAAAAGTTTAAATTTGAACTGCGAAATCAAGTTGAAATTAACAGTATGTGCAAAAACATAAACAAATTATACACCTATAAGAAACGTTTTGAATGGGGTCGACGGTTTAAAAACAAATTTTGGAGACATTTTACAATATTTTTTTTTGATAATTGTATTAAGAAAAATGTCAATTTGGCAAGCATGCTTAAAATTTATAATCGTTAAAAAGAAATTGCCGTTGAAAAACCTTTTTCATTTTACAATGGAGACGAATTTTCGATCTTAGATAGCTTTCTAATGAAAAAAGTAAATCCTGGTGTTTCAGAAGGCAGAGTACATGAAGATCGTTCACATTTTGACAAAAGCCATGTTTAGTAGGAAATGCATTTTTATCATTAATTTTGTGTTCATACCACATTTTGTACTGTAAAGACCACGACCCTACGGCTTAGTTACATTTGCCATAATGTTTTTGCCATAAATATATTTGCTATAATTACGCTTGCCATAATTACACTTCCCATAAATACTTTTGCTATTAGTATCACTTGTCAAAAGTGACACTTGACATAATTACTTTTGCCATAAATTTCTAACTTTTACAAAGTTATAAATCTATCTATTTTTTCTACTTTAATTTTATAAATTTCCAACTTTAGTTTTCTAACAACGCTAATGGAAGAGATATGAACAAACAGACAGACAATTAAACAGACAAGCAGATTGAAAATAACTGTCACCTTGAGATAAGTGTGGTAAAGAATAATAACTAATCCCCTTTAAAAAAAACGTGAGAGAAAGATTTGATTTTGCACGTTTCCCTCCAGTCTTTTCAAACGTTATTGTTTTTTTTCTAATTATTAGGTTTTCAGTATATTTTAAAGAAAATGCAAAAGGCGTAGTAATACTCTGTAGGGTCGGCTCAGTTTTGTCATAATACTTTTGCCATAAATACATTTGTCATAACTACACTTGCCATAATACGTTTGCCATCAAACACTTGCCATAAGTTACATTTGCCATAATTACAATTGATCATGTTATAATTAACATACATACATTTTTGATTGAACTACAATTTTAATTTTTGTGACTGCAATAAAAAATCTAAATGAGGGACAAGTCAAGAGCTCATAAATTATGGGCGCGAAGCACCCAAAAAGCTTCTAATGATATAAAACCCCCATACATCATTATTTAATTTGGAAAAGCGGGTAGCAATGTTTGTGAAATCACCAAGAAACAATTAAAAAATAAGATCTGAGGATAGATCTTTTGTGTGGAGTATCGTTATTTCTGAGCGCTTGATCTCGATATCCGATATGGACACTTATAAAATTAAGGAAAAATTCTTGTTCTGGCTTTATTTCAGTTTTTATTTATCCTTTAAACCAATGGATAATTTTATTTCAATAATTCAAATGATAGTTTGAAACTGTACAATATTTATTGTTGTGTAGTTTTTATGAATCTAGTATTAAATTTTTAACTTGAGTTCCCAATGTGAGATTTTTTCCCCGGTGCTAATTTCTCCAATGCAAGTTCCCCAGTCCCAACTTCCTAATCAACAATTTCCCATGCAGTAAAATTCTTTAATAAAACGAACTAAAGCAGTTATTAGAAAATATTGAAATAATCTTTAATAAAATCAAATGTAGGGGAAGTTGTGACCGGGGAAATTAAGCGGTTGTGGCAGTTGTTGTTGGAGAAATAAGCAGTCAGGGAAAATTGCTGTTAGGAAAATTGCCTTTGGGAGATTACCTTTCAAAGTTTTCCACATGGATCACTTATAATTCTCAAAGATACTTAATTGAAAGTATTTCACAAGGTTTACATGTGAAAGCTACAGTAACAACCAGAAAACTCTGTAATATGAAGACGACCTACAGACTCCAGTAGAGGAGAGCCAGCAACTGTGCAGTTTGCACAGATCATTTTACAATGTAATTGATTTTAAAATTGCATTAAAACACACTTTAAATATTGATTCGATGTCCTTTCCTACACCGCAGTTTTCTGGTTCTTAATCTTTTATTTTAATTGTTATGTAAATGAATTTAGTCTTGAACGCTATCTCTGATTTTCTTTTCCCTATATTTTTGCAATTCAATGCGTCGTAGGCCCAAGATATTTCAAACTATGAATTATGCTAGATTAAACAATCTAAGTTTGAAGTATCAAAAGTTTACACCATTAGGTTGCAAAGATATCAGGATCAGAAAATTTGAGTTCGTGGCAAAGACTCAATTTCTTTGTCTAAACTAAATAAAACTTTTGAAACAATTGAAATATTATTAAGTTCCTCTCAAGGATACATAGAAAGTTCTCATTTTACAGAAACTGTTTTAAATCCAAGAATGAATTATTTTTATGTTAAAGGATTTGATACTGTTGAAATTACTAAAATCACAAACATGCTATGTAATAAAAACTCACCTATTTTTACATTTTTTTTGGTATTACTTTATATTAAAATATTTTCAAAAACAAATTACACTAATGTATATCTGTGTGTGAAATTAATCTTTAAATCAAATTCATTATTCAACTTTAATTCTGGAGTATAAGATCTTACCGTTACTTCGCCTTATAACTGAAAGAAGGGGGGTTTCTCCCTTTGACCGGAATACATTGATATATAAGTTTCCAATCATAATCATTAGACCATAAAGCAAGAAATCGGATACTTGTCTAAATTGGACAAAACACGTTTCTAAGTACATTTGATTTCATAAGAGCTTAATTATGAAAACCTTGACAATGTTTTTTTACATTTAGAAGAAACACGTTTTTTGTTTATAGATATACATTTCATACAAATATACAGGGTAGCCCACAAAGGATGAGAATGTTGAGAAGACTTGAAACTCATCAAATATGACGATCCTTTAAGTTAAATGTTAAAGTCATCTTAAATGGTGGCATATCAAATAAATTTTCAAAAGAAGAAAGAAGTATATTATAGTTGCAGGAAATCAAGAATATAAGACAAAATCAATTCCGTACAGTCGTCTGTATAGTCTCCTGACGGACTGTATTTATACAGTGTAAGCAAAAAACACGATTTTGTACAAAATTTTTAAATCATGGTTTATTTTGAACTATTGGTTTTAAAACTTTAAAATGTGACAAAGAAATAATTCAAACATATTTTTGGAACATTAAAACAATTCGAGTAATCGATATGTTTAAGAAAATTAAATTTCTTTAAAATTTGATGGGATAAACAGATAGTTAACTGTTTTCAAAAAGTTTATAAAAAATTATAAATAATTAAAAGCGATAGAACAAAAAATCAGCAAAACATGTTAAATTTAAATCTTCAAGGATGACGTCTTTACTGAAAAGCATATTAACATAGCTGCTCAGCTTTCAACAGATCCCCAGAACTTTTTAAAAACAGGTTTTTTAGATTCAATTAAGTGTGCGCAGATTTAGTAGATTGTAGGACAATTATTACTTACAGCAGCAGTAGGCCTATAGAGGCCTAAGCTCGTGCGTCGACAACCTATATCCTTTCCATTACCAAAAAAAGGTTTTATAAATATCCTTCACCTTTTTTTCTCAACATTTTTTTGGGGGCCAAAGTTAAAGGAAAAATCTTCTAAAAATATTTGAATTTTTTCTCCTGGAATTATTCTTCCAAAGAACGTCACCAGCAAATATTTCTTTTCCAGGACAATTTAATTTTACTGCTGAATAATTTTAAAATAGGTTTCAAAGAGGAAAATATTTTTTTGTATAACAAAAAGAGACCAAAATGACGCTTATGACTTTAGAAAAATGGACATGATTTCAATTTTAATTTTTTTACTAGATATAACGCAGTCTCTCACAAATAACTTGACAAAAAGGATGGACAAACAAATAGGTGCTGAAAGGAAAGCGCACTGCCGCAAATCTATTTTAGGAAAGCGCACTGCCGCAAATCTATTTTAGGAAAGCGCACTGCCGCAAATCTATTTTGAAACGTAAATTACGGAAAGGAAGACCCCCCCCTCTCCTCCTTTAGATTGACGTTCTTCAAAATCTTCATATTCTTTATTTGTAGAAAAAAAAGAAACTTAACCTAAAAACTGCGTAGTTCCATGATTACTAATAAGCCTCAGTGTTATGAGAAAAATATCGAACATTCTCTGAATTTTTCCTGAGCCATGTTTACTTACATAAGTTTCTATCTACAGGGTTATCTACAAAAGATGAGAATTCAGAGACGACAGTACGGACTTTATTCTATTTGTTTACGTATATTGACAATTCTCTGCACAACCAGAAACTCGATTATTTTCGAGGCAGAAAACTTAAGTCAACCTTGGGAATGTCATATTTTATAAGAGTTTTAGATTGTTCGTAAAGTCGCATTAATTGTGGGGTAACTACAGTCATAACCAGAAAACTCTAGAATGGGAAGACGACATTAAAGCAATAATGCAGTGCATTTGATGTTGTTACAAAGAAAATATCTTTACTCATAAGTTATTAAATCACTTTTTAAGGGAAACGGGTCTGTTTATAACTCCACAATTGCTATGTCTTATGTTCATTGAACGATATAAAGTCATAATTTGATTTTAAAAGTTATCTTTCCAGAGTTTTACGTATTTGTTTCATCAAAATGCTTGTGTAGTAAATCTTTATCAAAGATATTCATTGTACTTGAATATACATATTGAACCCCCAAAACTAAAATTTTTTTCTCAGTGGTTTTAACCTATATATGAAATGGCGTGGGGTCTATTATCAATGTACGATGGATAATCGGAAGGGGGGGGGGGCTTCCGGCGCCAAACCCCTAGAAAAAGTCAAAATATGAATTGTGTTTTTTGATATATTATTGTTGACGGAAAACAGCAACACGCTAGACAAATCAGGATAATAGGCCGGTTAGGATTCTGGTGGGGGATGTTTATTATCCCCAGACAATTCTTTCCCGATAGGCCGCACAAATACACACACAACAGAGTAACCCCGTCTCAGAAATTCGATAACAAAATCTTTATTATAGGTCATGGTTACTTGTACAATGTTATAATGAATGTTAATAGTAGAAAAAATCTTACGAATTATTTAAGGATGGTCGGGGGTGACTTATTGTTGATCAGTATTGAAATACGTTTTTTAACTTCTGAAAAATTACAGTTGAATATTTAACGAAATTCACTAATGCTTCTTATGAAAATATTTTGCTTAACTTTAATGATTTCACAACAACGAAAATATTTTAAGTTCCGTCGGAGGAGGACAAAGGGAATTGCGGGCTGAAAATTTGGTTTGGCTGTCTCCGACAGGAGATTCAAGTTGAAGACGACATTTTATAGAAGTTTTAAAATTAATGGTTAACAATTATATTTATCATCACAGCTTTTTTTTCAAAAATTTAGACCTCTTACTTTTTGAAAAACTAACAATCTTCTACTCTACCTATGCGCTTTTGCCGGCCTTGAAATGTGCAATTCCGTGCTATTCTGTACGAAATAAGAGAACAGATGCACGCAATTCTGCGCAACAGAATTCTAATTGGAAACACTGATTCTACCCAATTGTTTTTACAAAAAATAATTTTGTTTTGTCTTAAAAGTTTCCAAGTTTTTGAGGGTTTCACAGTGTCTACAATACACATTAAAGCATCAAACATAACAACAAAAATTCCAAAGTAAAATTAGAAATAATTTTTTAAAATATAAAATGTAGAGCACACACTTGGATTCTCCGATCTCATCACTCTTGCAAGCATTTTTTCCGCAGTACAAATGACGTCGCAATTCACAATTATATATTATGTATATTTTATGTCCTATAAAACTTCTTTTTTTAAATTTTAGCAACATCAATATGATCTGACTTTGTATAAAAATTCATTTGGTTGAACAATAAGACGATAAGCTCAATTTAGCAGCACAACAGAAAATACCTATTTTTCGTCTGGACCACACCCCACTTCTCTGTTACTTTCTTATTTTACTCCTAAACTGCAACTTTTAGATGAAAGTCGCTGGGATTTTTAGTTTTAGAATCTACAATTAAAACTTAACATATTTTTGGTCAGGAGCATAGCAAGTGGTTTTCATTTGCTCGAGGTACGTATTATAAAATAAATATTGTTTAAGCCTATTGTATCTAATTATGGGATGTTCTTCTTGTTTTTTAACCATTATAAACAACATGAGTTGGATCAAAATTCAAATAAAATAATGTAAAGTACTTTAAAAAAGAATGTAAACAATGCCGGACAAAAAAAAGTGTGGTCGGACAAAATAATAATGAATTGTGACGTCACTTGTGTCCGGACGAAGAAAATGTGTGGTGTGCCTTCCCGCCCTCATTGAGGTTATGTTTTTTTCACTTCTCCTTCCCCTCAATAAAAAATATCAACAAAGGATGGATTCATGAAATTAAAGGGGAAAAGGGAAGTTGATGGTCTCCTTTTTTTCCAAGAAAAAAATTATGATGGAAAAAATCAGTTGTTTGATTTCTTTAAACAAAAATAATTGAAAAACAAACAAACGAACAAACGCAAAAGAATCAGACTTCAAAGGCTATTTAGAGAATTTATATTTTGTTATATATTCATGATTCTTGTTGTCAGCAAAATACCTCTTTTCTTTCCTTCATTAAATCAAATATTTCAATATTTTTAGGTCGTCTTTACAGTCTCATCCGTTGAGGGTAACTTTTCATTAATTTTATATTTCAATTGGCAAAATACTCCTTGATTTTTGTGTGAAACTATAAATATCATGGTTCGCAGTGAAATAATACGTGTCAAGTAAAACTATTTGCTGTGAAACAACATCATCAAAAAACATGTGAGCATTTCTACAAGCTCGTTTCTGCTTTGTCATTACTGAAATAACCATTCCGTTCATTTTTTTCAATCATTAAAAAGATTTATTTTATTAATTATTTTATTCATTTTCAATCTATGTTGCACATCATCTCACATTCATTAAAATTGTTCGTTCTGTAAAATCGTTCATTGAATACAATAATTTTTTTTCAGAAAAAAAAACTATTGCTATTTCAAAATTTTGTTCGAAAAAACGTAAAAACGTTCGTTCAGTTAAAAAACTTGTGCTTTTAAAAAAGTTTATTTGAAAAAATCGCCAAGAGAGTAAAAACTATAGTTTGTTTAAACAAATCCTACGGAAATTCGTTTGTTCAGTGAAAAAAACTATTTAAATCGTTCTTTTTCATTTCTTTTTAAAACCTATAGTTTTTCAGTTCTCTGAACTATAGTCCATGTGGTCCATTGTTAGTTTTTATCTGAACGACCATATCGCTAATGAAAAAAAGGTTGCAATCTCGAACACAAAAATCAATAAGAATTTTGAAAATTACTTTTTTAAAACTACAGTTCAAGTGATTAATTGATCTGAAATGCACATGTCTAGGCCTACACAAAAGAAAATGATGTAAAAGTAAAGGCTAATTCGTTCAGACACTGCTAAATCGGTCCCGTCTTTAAAATAGATCCAAATTTTCATAGCATTGATTTTGTAAACAATGGACTAATCTGACAGTTTTCAGACACCTTTAAATATTTTGAATATTTTCGTTTGAATTGAAAAAACTGGAGATTTGTGTCATTGCCTAAATATCTTTAATAACATAAATTCTGTTAGATCAAATAATCTAAGTTTGAAATATTAAAGTTTTACGCCATCAGGTTGCTCAGATATAGTTATTAAACAAATTTGAGTTTGTGGCAAAGATTCCATTCTTCTGGAAAATGTTTTCCTATGCTTTAATAAAGTATTTTATTATTGAAATAGAAAGATTGAGAAAGCCAAAGAAGCGAAGACGATTATAAATGTAGTGTGAAAAGATTTTTTTCCCTTGGTCAAATTTCTATCGTACAGGGTGTCCCAAAAAAACATGGGAATTCAGTGACGAAATCGATATCGTCTCTGTTATGAATTAGCATTGTAATTTGTAATACCTAATTTCAAAAGTCATAATATTATTATGTCTGCTTCGAGTTTATTCTATGAAAAGGGTAAAAGACTGATGTGTCTAATGTCTGCGCAAGATGAACAGTGAAGACGGACAAGTTTACTCTGTTTGTATACAGCAATTTTCTTGTTTTACTAAGTACAACCGTTTGCAGTCAAAACATAAACAAAATGTGAACATAGCAGACGAAACTCTTACAGATTACAGCTTTCTCAGTAGGTATCACTATACTAAATCAAAGAATTATTTTAAAAGACGATATCGAATTCGTCACTGAATTCCCATGTTTATATGGACAACCTGTAGTTAATGATTTAAACTTCTTTATTTTCAGTCTCAGAAGTTCAGAAATCAGGCGAATTTAACAGTCAGCTGTTCATATCCCATCAAAATGTGTCCTTTGATATGTTTTCCGACTTTTCTATTTTAGCCAATCGGTGATTTAAATGCGAACATTGCGGCGTTAGTTATTTCAAATTTACTAAACCATTTTCAATTAGATCTCGGTTATTTATTCGACTAGCAAAGAAATCCGGCTTTGCCTGAAAATATATACTTTCACCATACAAACCAATCAATTCGATTTAGATTTTTAAAACCAGGTTCTACAAGGGCTCAATCCAATTTTAAGGCAATTTCGGTTAAGGGGTTTGGGAGTTATGATAGGACATAAAAACACCCTGACGTTTTATGCAGACTGCATTTTAATCTGTAGGCTGTACGGAGTTTAATCAGTAATTTTGATTAATTATAATAGAAATTAACTCCATTGTAAGATCAATTAGAGAAAATTGACCGTTGTCTGTTAACACTGTCGAATCAGCCCATTTCAAATCCCTTTTTTACAAAAATATTACAGTACAGTATACTTTACTGTACTCCTGTAATTCTAAAATCTTTTTATGCTTTTTCATTTAAAAAGAGAAAAGTTGAAAAAATTATGATCAATATAAGGTCAGACGGAAGTTAGGGCTGAGTTTAAGTCAATCAACCATGATAGAAATTTGATCATGGGAAAAAATCTTTTGTGTTTTGTTCTCTGGTAATTTACTTCTATCCCTACATTTAAAATCGTCTTTACTTAAGTAGCTTCCTCTTTCTCTTTTCATTTTTAGAATAAAATAGTTTGATATAAAGTATAGGAAAATAGTCAAAATTTGGAATTGAGTTTGTCACAAACTCTTCTTTTATAATCTTTAAATCTTTGATACCCATTAATGTCGTAGACCTTTGATATTTCAAACTATGAATTCTGTTAGACTAAATAATCTAAGTTTAAAATATCAAAGGTTTACATAATCAGATTGTCAAGATAAAGGGATTAGACAATTTGAGTTTGTGACAACTTTGGAAGAAAAATATTAATTCAAAAAGAAATATATGAATGTGAGTAAATTTTAATTGAAGAACATATGTCATAATCTGATATAGTTAGCTGTCGAATCAGCCCATTTTAACCCCTTTTTATTCTTAACCCCATCACCTTCTAGATATATAATTAGACTCGATAGTTTATGTTGTCTTCACCATATACCGGAGTGTTTCACTGTATATTAAATTTTGTTAAAAAATCGTAGGTTTAAACAGATCATATTCACCAAATAAACAATTAATCTCAAAACAACGATATCCCAGAGGAGCCTAAGAAACTTAGGGTTGCTTCTATTATTATTTGAATTTGATAATTTTTCATTTATAATAAATTGATAATATAATAAATACGTCCGTATCATGAGACCAGTGCTCCCTCCAATGGCAGTTTCATTACCACGTGTCTCTGTCTGAATCATGTGACCAGTATAGTTGCACTGCCATTGGTTGGACGTCTGGTCACGTGATACGGACGTATAAATAATATTATCAATTATATCTTTATGGTCTCGATCAACTTCTAAAATGCTTAGGTTTCAACCTATACCCCCTTTAATTTTTCCTTTACAGTCCATCTAACATAAGTGATTTATTAACAATTGCTTTAATATCGTTATTTTTTGATCATCAAGCAATATGAATTGAACAAAACTCGACAGCACTAGGATTGTTAACATTGCTCCCAAAAATTCAAATTCGGATATAAACTTTTAAAACAAAGCAAATAAATCCTTTTGAATACTTTCATGACACTCCCAAAAATGATCAAATTACAATTGATCTATTTACAAGAATATAAAAAAAACATATTTCTATAAAACCATAAAACAGTAAATTGGTATAAATATAGATTCCTTTTGTCTGAATATCCCATTAGTGACGAGACCATTAACTATTAGTTGTTTTAAGAGGATCTTGTCATAACAATACTTGATTGTGCTCATGAAAAAACGATATTCAATTAAATTTTAAAATTTTTTTTGTACAGGATGACCCGTAAAACATGAAAATTAAAAAATTTTGGTAATTCATAATTATCTAAACTTATCAAAACTTTACTTTTCATGTTTTAGTTATTTAGATCTTTAAAAGAAGTTTCCAAAATGTCTTTAAATTTTTTCTAGCAAAAAAATTGATAATTTTAAAGATTCAAAACCAAATTACAAGGTGTTCTTTTGGTTTTCTTCCGAATTCAAAATCTTATTTTTTTGGGTTTTTTAAAATTGAAAATTTGAAAAAAAAAACAATTTTGAAGTTACGTCAAATATAACATATGTTTTGAAAACAGGGAACCCTAAGGAAAGCTCAGGAGACGAGAGGACGACATTTAGTTTTAGAATAAAGGCACTTAAATAAAAAACCTCGCCCGGTCAAAATTGACCTTCTGGACACTAATGGGATATCTAACAATTTTGGAAAAAAAAATCACAACCGGATCCTTAATATTTTTTATATTGAATTTATCAGCTCCAGGTTTTCAGGGTGCTCCGCACAACGTAGGTTTTACAGATTTTTCCGTTTGCAATTGGTGGATTTATGGGACAAACCGGTTCAGCCGTTTAGATTTCTGTAAAATAAAAATAGAAAATTTATTATCATATAAAGATTTAGTATAAAAAATTAAAGAAATTTATTAATTGTAAAACTTAGTATATTTTATTCTGTGAATGAAGAGAATTAAAAGAAAAAATTTGGATAAAATAAATATTTAAAGTGTTAACAAAGAACTAAATTTTCAACAATAATATTATCATATTTGGTATAAACCATTTAATAACAAGTATTTGCAGTTTTGCATTCATACAAAGTAAGTATAGGCGCAGTTCGCATACTTGATTGTGCATCACTTTAGATTATTTAATCTTGAAATTTATGTAATTTATATTTATCACAATTCAGCGCGCATAATGTGTTTGACCCTGGCAGTAAGGGAGTCAAATAGGGCTAAAGGAAATCAAGACTTTTTTGTTTTGCAACCTGGGGACTATTTTTTGTACTGCAACCTAGGGACTATTTTTTGTACTGCAACCTGGGGACTATTTTTTGTACTGCAACCTGGGGACTATTTTTTGCACTGCAACCTGGGGACTATTTTTTGTTTTGCAACCTGGGGACTATTTTTTTCTGAAACTACATGGCTTTCCGAACCTATTGAGCTATAAACAAATTAAAATAAATTGATCTTTAAAATGTCACCAATATCAACTGAAATTTGTCCAAATTTTACAGATTTCCAAAATAACCAGGGTACCCCTGTACGTTGCGTTGGACAATGTAAATATAAATTTAGCTTGTCTGTCTGGGTGTTTGTTTGTTTGTTTGTTTTATCCAATAAACGTCAAAACGGCTGAACCGATCGGCCCAAATTTTGTGTAGGACCTCACGTGACCCCAGGGAAGAAGGTTTATGAATGATCAAAATTTTCAAAATTTGTATCAAAATTTTTTTTATTTTTTAAAATGTGCAAAAAATATTATGAAATCCGCAAACTTTTTGTTTGTTTTTGTTTTATACTGTATAAGGAGAAGAAGCTTCCAGATAAAGATACAATTAAAAGTTGAAATAGAAGATGGGCGCGAAGCGCCCTAAAAGTCTAGTACTTTCTAAATCGGCTGTTTCATCTTCACAGTCTTTCTCATTTTCTGCCTTTTTAAAAAATGAAATTAAACATTCTTAATACAGAATTCATTTGTGAAAAAAATAGTTAGTTGTTAAGAAATAAAACTCTATCAACACCACCATTAAAAAAACTGATGAAAATATAAAATTATATGGAAATTATTTCCAACCTCGAGTTTTTCTATTTGCAAGATATTTGCCGATATTGAAGATTTACAATGAAAAAAGTTGTCAAAGAAAAGTAGCTCATGCAGAACAAATCGTAAACTTTATTTGATCCAGGGAATAGGATAAAGGGAAAGGAAATGGCGCTGGTCTGGCATGAGAAAGCCAGTCACACTGTTTTGCAGACCAGTACGGTAACATTTACACACACTCTTTTGGTACAGACACACAACATGATTACAGTCAAGGAAATTGCAGAACAATGTTGTCAATTATAATTAAGCTTGAATAACGACTATATTTATTGTAAATTTTAATCAAGTTATATTCTTTGCATGAAAATTTGGCTCATAGAGTTGACTTAAATATGTAAATAATATACTACATGTATATTAAACTTATTTTTAAGGAAACAATTAACAATAAACAAATGTACTCTCCTAGACTGTAAAAATACCGAGATTTGTATGTACTGTATACCTACAGTATACACACCTTCGGTACGGTAAACTTTACACACAATCTTTTAGTACAGACACACACATGACGTTTCCGCCCCTGATTTGATCTTGTACATCCCTGAAAATATCTGTATTCTTTAATCCTCTTGTTGCCCTGTCTCCAGGCAGCCATTATCTCCACTCCTCAGAAAGATGCTTTTTCAATGAAATCCGATCTATGTAGAAAACGAACCAACTTCGATTCTTATAATTATTCGTTTTTATGTGCTATCCATAGACATTTCATGCTTTCTTTTTCATACAAAGTTTTCAAGCATTGTGAATCGGACCGAACCAACACCTTTTTATAGATCGGAGTTATCTTTAATTACGGAGTTGTCTTTAATTACGGAGTTATCTTTAATTACGGAGTTGTCTTTAAGTATTTTTTTGCTTTAAACGCGCATGCCAACAAAATAGTATAAAAGAGAAAAACCAAAAAATTTATGTTTCATAGGTCAAATTTTGTTTAAAAGTCATACATCGTACCGTTAAATCCGCGGGATGGGAGTCTCTCAAAATAGAATCGATAACGAGAAATGATTTTTTTACCAACTCTTATATTTGTTTGTATATTTCAAGACCCATAGGTTGAAAACCCCTAAGATCATTTCTTCTATGACCGGTTAAGATGGTTCCCCAAAGTACAAAACGATCAATCTTTTGTTTTTAAGAGGGTTTAATAGTATATATAAAAACAAAATTGTTTGATTTATTAAATACTAAGGATTCAGAGACGGAGAAATTCCTATAAATTTTACACGAAATATATTCAACCGGGATAAAACGCAGATTCTCGATCTCCCATACAATCCAGGCCGTAAGCCCTGAACCCGCTGCAGGCTAAACCGTGGTTCACATAACCTGCTTTCCTTACGTAAAACATAACCTTACACGCATCTCTGGTTTTAAAAGATCTGAATTCTAAACAGTTCAAGAGAAAAGCCCGTTGAAGACTTATTAAGACGGTTTTAAACATATAAAAACACCGATAAATATCAAAAACCCTCTAGTTGTAAAGGGAAATGTCCAATTTACCATGGTACCTTTAATTTTTTTGTCTGATTGACGATGAATGAGATATCGTTATTTGTCTAGATAAAAGATGATAATTTGCAGCCAATTGTGGTTTCTCTATTAATTTGACTTGCCCAGATATTCTTATGACAATGAAGGATTTTGAGAGAATTTGACACTTGATTTAAATAAACGACTTATTTCTGTGTTAAAGGGAGCTTTAGTAAATCGGAAACGTCAAGCTTAAAATGGAGGGTCAATTAAAATGTTGTCCACACGTCCTTTTAATTATATTAATTATATCATTGAACGTCTCTACTGTTAAAATAAATAAAAATAAGAAACTTAAATTTTCAAATCTCTAAATGTTTGCAATCTGAGGCCGAATTTAAATAATTTGAGCTACGGCTTAAATTTGAGATGCGTAGAGATTTATAAATTTTGATTTGAAAAATAATGTCAACTATTAAACCATAGATATATATTTACTATCTATCTTACAATTTCAAATTTGTTTTTGTTCCCATGATGTGTACTCGAATTGGTGTTTTTGAAATTTAGTTATTTGTAAATATTTAACATTAAATGGAGACAATATTTGAATTTTAAGAAAATTATAATTTTTAGAAGTTTCAAGATGGAGAACCCTGGGTTTCATAACTCAGAAAAAGATATAACAAAAAATGGGATAGTAAGTATTTCTTTTTCCCTTTAAAAGCTTGTATTTCTGCACTATTTGGACGGATAAAATCTTGTATTTCTGTACCATTTGGACGGATAAAATCATGTATATTAAACTTATTTGGACGGATAAAATCATGTATTTCTGTACTATATGGACGGAAAAAATCTTGTATTTCTGTACTATTTGGACGGATAAAATCATGTATTTCTGTACAATATGGACGGATAAAATCATGTATTTCTGTACTATATGGACGGATAAAATCTTGTATTTCTGTACTATTTGGACGGTCAAAACCATGTATGTCTGTACTATTTGGACGGCTAAAAATACTGTATTCCTTCACTACTTGGACGGCCAAAATCATGTATTTATGTACTATTTAGACGGCTAAAAATACTGTATTCCTTTACTACTTGGACGGCCAAAATCATGTATTTATGCACTATATTAGACAGCTAAAAATACTGTATTCCTATTCTACTTGGACGGCCAAAATCATATATTTCTGTACTATTTGGACGGTCAAAACCATGTATTTCTGTACTATTTAGACGGCTAAAAATACTGTATACCTTTACTACTTGGACGGCAAAGATCATGTATTTGTGTATACTATTTGGATGGATAAATTTTGTAAAAAAGCAGTTAGGTTTTCTGGAAATAATTTTGTGAAACAGGTCTGTTAACACTTCATAATTTCTGTGTCTGTATGCTCAATGCTCATTAGACATTTTTAAGATATACCTTTACACTAAAAGTCATTTACCTATTTTAAAGTTTTCTAGTTATCACTGTAACCTGGCAAATTAAAATCATTAACTTTATGTTATGTTTGTTTTGGGAAAGAAGAGAAAAAGATTTATCAAGAAGTTTCTGAACTTGTGATAACTTTAATTCTTGAGAGCTGGTGGCTCATCCATTCTTGTTTTAGTCAAAAATTGGAGATCCGAGTAAAGAGGATCAATCCTGTAAGCTCAAGGTTAGAAGATATAAATAATTTAAAATCAAAGAAGTTGAGTCTTCGCCTCAAACTCTGATAATCTCTGTATCTTTGTAACCCAATGTTGGAGGCGTTACATTTTCCAAACTATGATTATTCAGTTACATCAAATAATCTTAATTTGAAATATTCAAGGTATACTCACCATGTATCATGTCGTAAAGATATAGGGATTAGAAAATTTGAGTTTGTGGCAAAGTCTTAAGTCCAGAAACATTAGTTTTATTAAATAATATAACCAAGGTACGATGTTTTTAGAGTTTGTTATTTGTTAATTTAATACAATTTTCCTTTTTCCCAAGTCAAAATACAATGGGGTTGGCGCTTTTATCTCTTTCTTTAGTAAAGAGAAATTTTTAAACTTTTGATATAAAAACTATAGTAAATTTAGGATTTAAGATGATCTTTTAAAGGGAGTGTTCGCAAAAAATGAAAGGGGGTAAAGGCTTACGGCGAAAAATAAGCTCTTTTGATCGCTACTAATCTTATTTCTATCTGTTGCGGCTATAATGAGAAAATTGTTAAAACTAGTCATACCGAAGAACGTAGAGTCCATACAAATTCAGAAAGTTGCTACAGGGTGTCCCACGAAACATGACAATAGCAAGACGACTTGAAAGTCGTCTTTGGTATTTGAATTTATTTGTAACATTTAGTCTTCTATCTACTTTAACATGTATGATTCTTGAAACAATTATCACATAATTCTCCTAGCCCTGGCATTTCCAAAAAGTGGTCTGCGTTTTTTGTGCTTTCAATATTACCGGAGATATAAAGAGTTTGGTTCAGATTTCAATTTTGTTAAATAAAAGCAAAATTGTCGAAATCTGAACGAAATTCTTCATATCTCGGGCAATATGGAAAGCACAAAAATGGCAGACCACATTTTAGAAATGGCAGGACAAGGGAAATTTTGGGATTATTATCTCTAGAAATTTACTTCTAAGATTAGGTTGACAAATAAACGCAGCAAATTATATCAAAAATCAAGACGACATTCAAGTTGTCCTGCATACTGTCATGTTTCGTGGGACACCCTGTACATTCAACTCGGATTGTAAAAACAAATTATTCATATATTAGAACCAATAATAATCGGTAATTTTTCGACGCATTCGTATTTAGTTGATATTTCATAATATTTTTTATTTTTTACGATCTGATAGTTACATTTTAAATTATTTATTCCTGTTTCGAGGATTTTTGATAATGAGGACGACATTTTCCAGGAATTATCCAAAATCCAGCGCGCGCCAGCAAAATATTATTTAAAAAAACAGAATCAAAACTATTATGAAATATTAACAATATACGAATGGGTGGAAAAATAATCGTTTACCATTGTAATATCTGAATTATTTGATTAGAATTAAATTGATTATTTTACAACCCGAGTTGAATGTGGCAACTTTCTGAATTTGTACGAGTCGTTCTTAAAAAGCTTCTCCTTATAGTCACAACAAATAGAAGTAAGATTAGTGGCAATCAAAAAGCGCTTATTTTTCGCCATAAACGTATACCCCTTTTCATTTTTCGTGAACACTCTGTTTAAAGCCGACATTAGTTATCCTCCATTTTATGAAAAAGAATATCAGAATTTTAACTAGGATTTCGACAAAAATAAACGAAGTTTTGTTTTTATAATTCTAATTCTAATTTAAGGTAGAGGAGGGAATAACATTCTCTTGGAGTAATCTCAGTGTTTCAACAAGGTTGGATTTTTTTATTTTTAAAGTCTTGTTTTTATGTGGTTTTGGCAGTGATGCAAAACTTGTTTTATATCTTTTTAAAGGTAAATGCAAAAGTTATGATTCTGTTGTTGCTTTTTATCAGAAAACTTTAAGTGATAAGGGAGTGA
This sequence comes from Eurytemora carolleeae, assembly GCF_000591075.1. NCBI lineage: Eukaryota > Metazoa > Arthropoda > Copepoda > Calanoida > Temoridae > Eurytemora > Eurytemora carolleeae. Next base: position 30,386 of record NW_019396505.1, read on the forward strand.
TCGCGAAAATTGAAAGGGGTTATAGGTCGGTAATTAAACTTAACTATGATATCTAAACTATTTACAAATTCACCGAATTGAATCCGACATTTATAGCTTGCAATAACTGAATGGTTAGTTTAACATTTAATCTAATTATTTACAGTTTGGGTGAAATATTGCAGCTCCGTGAAGTTATGTGGGTTCTACGCTATTCGATATGAGTCGTTTTAAACCATTTTCTCCTGATTGATAAAACAGATAAATGTGAAATTAGTAGCGATCAAACACAGATTCAATTTAATTCAATTATCACTTAAACTTTCATTCTAACATTTAGTTTTAAAAATTAAAAGATTTTTTGCTGCAGGCCTAGGAAAGGTGGAAGCTGTTTTGGACTTATCAAATCAGATGATATCCCTTCAAAACCTATTCTCAGAGATGGTAAATCCTTTTTCAACTTATTACAATGAGAATTGAACTCTCCTAATCCTAATCCTAATCCTAATCCTAATCCTAATCCTAATCCTAATCCTAATCCTAATCCTAATCCTAATCCTAATCCTAATCCTAATCCTAATCCGAATCCTAATCCTAATCCTAATCCTTATCATAATTCTTACCAAAGAAATTTTTAACCGGGGTTTTCCCGTTTCTATAATGAGTTGAAGGTTTGTCTGATCTAATTGTCTGCCTAAGTTTTGTTTTGTTTGGTAAAAACTAATATTTACTTCATTTTCCTTTCCCCTTCCAATAAAAGACATTTTTCGCTTTAAAAAATAAAGACTTTTAATAGTTTCATTAACGATGTTTAAAAGAAATAAAAACGGTCGTTATTAAAATGAAAAAAAGAATAAGGTAAAGGTTTTAAAAATTACAGACAAAACAATTTTTTTTTAAATGACCGTTTCTTATGTTTATGTCTGGTGAGTGGTATTGTAACTTTAAAGTCCTGTTAAATTATTGGCAACTATCTGAGGCGCTTAGCGTTGCCAGTGGAATTTTAGAAACACTTGAAAAAAAATTAGAAAATTACAAATTTTTAGCTTCATTTTTTCCACAGGGTACTTAACAGTTCCCTCAAAAACTGTCAGCCAGTTATAGGTCCAAATATAAAAATATATATTGCAGCGAAGAGCTTTTTTATGTAGATAATGGGGGGCTATGTAGTGAACAATATATGCCTAATTAGTGGTATTGTACGTCCTGGTGAATTATTGGCTATAATGGGAGCTATAAAGTGTACAGTATATGTCTAGTGAGTGGTATTGTACGTCCTGGTGAATTATTTTAAATTGTACCATTATTTGTGTACGAATAAATAGAATATATATTGACTATAATGAGAGCTATATAGTGTACAATATATGTCTATTGAGTGGTATTGTACGTCCTGGAGAATCATTGACTATAATGGGAGCTATATAGTGTACAATATATGTCTAGTGAGTGGTATTGTACGTCCTGGTGAATTATTGACTATAATGGGAGCTATATAGTGAACAATATATGTCTAGTGAGTGGTATTGTACGTCCTGGTGAATTATTGACTATAATGGAGGTATATAGCGTACAATATATGTCTAGTGAGTAGTATTGTACATCCTGGTGAATTATTGACTATAATGGAGCTATATAGTGTACAATATATGTCTAGTGAGTGGTATTGTACGTCCTGGAGAATCATTGACTATAATGGGAGCTATATAGTGTACAATATATGTCCAGTGAGTGGTATTGTACATCCTGGTGAATTATTGACTATAATGGGAGCTATATAGTGAACAATATATGTCTAGTGAGTGGTATTGTACGTCCTGGTGAATTATTGGCTATAATGGGAGCTAGTGGAGCTGGTAAATCAACTCTACTAAATACACTTCTATTCAGAAATCTAGGAGATCTCAAGGTAATTAAAACTTTTAAGTTCTTTGAATTTGTCCTTGCTAAAGCTTCCAGTAAAAAATAGAGTTTCTTCATAATTCCGATTAAGAGAAAATAAATAGAAAGTTCTTTAGATTTCTTTAGAAATAGGAGTCTTTAAGTTTGGTATCTTTCGTACTTTTTGACCTTACGACGTAAACTAACTCCCAACACACAGTATCATGTAAAGAAAGTATTTAACAAGAGCCTTTATTTTCGGATAGAATTTAGTTTTGAGCAATAATTGCTTTTTAAAAATGATGTTAATTGACTTTCAGTCCTAGATAACCCTAAATTTTGAAGAAAAGAAACATTTATTTAAATCCGATGAAATTTTCTTTAAATTGATGCGCAATGGGTTTTACATTTCATATTTTTCTAATATTTCTCCAGCTTGTTCAAAATTAGATTTTTTTTTGCTGTTTTTAACAATTTTCTCCTTATAGACGCAACAGATAGAAGTAAGATTAGAAGCGATCAAAAACGCTTTTTTATCGCATTAAGCCTATACCCCCTTTTATTTTTCGCGAACACTCCCTTTAATTGTGGTTTTGTTACAAAGTTGACTTCAACATTTCTTCTGCAGAGAAACATCTTCAACATCCTAGATAAAATAAATATTTCAGTGGAACCCTTGTGAATCTTTGCCTTTAGGGTCACTTAAAACTAGGTGTACAGTCCCTTTAAATGGAAGTGTTTACGAAAAAAAATGTATTGGATCACATTAAAATTTCTACCTAATGTTTCGGTGTACACAGCGTCCCATATCATATTAGATTATCTTCAATCTTTAATGCCAAAATAAACCCTTATTACTCGGAAAACTTATCATTTTTACGCAAGAAAATTCTTATCTAAGCCTTATGTTATTTTTCAAGATGATTCATTCTAATGAAATTTTATAATTAGTCCCGAAAATCGTGATTTAGACCCGTTCTCGGTCTAATATGATGTGGGACACCCTGTAGATAAATGGCTATAAATTACATTTTTTGTTTAAAATGTAAGACATAACCGTAATGTCGTAATATTTAATCATTCTCTTGTTTATATAATTTAAACTTGTTTTTCTAGTTTTATTTTGATTTTATGTATATTTTATAACATTATTTCTGGTATTTTTCATATCATATTTTTAAATCCCTATAGCATTAATCCTTTTACCCTCTAAAACACACAAATATGAAATTTGGTGAATTACTACCAAATATTGAATTTGAAAGTAGTACACTATATATTTTGGTAAATTTTAGTAAAACTTAAAGGGACTGTAAAAAATGAAAGGGGGTATAGGTTGAAACCTGAAAATCTCAGGAGTTGAACGATACCTATAAGACATCTATCTGATGTTCTTGTCTCAAGAAATTGACATAAAACTGTTTAAAAATTATACCACAAAACGTATATATGTAAGACATACGTCCGTATCACGTGACCAGAACTTCCTCCAATAGCAGTGCAGTATACTGGTCACGTGATACATACGGAGACACTTGACAATAATACTACACTGCCATTGGTTGGAGTTCTGGTGACATGTTTCGGATGCAAAGATAATATTATCAATTATATCTCTTAAAATTAAATATTATTAAATTCAAATAATAAAAGTAGCAAACTTGAGTTTCTCAGGCTTCTGTGGGATTTCGTTTTTTTTTCAGATTGGTTGCGTATTTGTTGAAGATGATCTGTTTAATACTGCGAATCTTACATATATACGTTTTGGTATATTTTTGACATAGTTTTATACCAATTTCTCAAGACAGGAACATAAGTTCTCACTGTCTCAGGTTTCAGCCCCTTTCATTTTTCCCTTTTCAGTCCTTTTAAATATGACGCGAACTAATGAACAAAACATTATATTTTTATATTCTTTAACTTTTTTACGATATATGCACACTACAGTAGCACTTTACGATATATGCATATGTTTTTAGGATTTCTTATGTCAAGCTTTGTAAAATATGTTTAAGTTCCAATATTTTGTCAGGGGGTAAAAATTGAAAAAAATGGAGAAATATGTGTAAAGTTACATTGTAATGGGTATTTTTAAGTGTAAACTAGTTTATTTCTAGATATTTTTACTTTCTCTAGTTTGTTTTTGATAAAATGAAAGTATTTTTACATAAAACGTACACAAATGATACCTATTTCAAAGAGATATATAGTTTTACATCGAACGTGTACTATTCCTATTACAATTAAATCTGCAGTTTTATTCAATTTAACTCGACTTGTTTAAGAGCAGGTCGATAAAGTTACTTTATCCCCCCCCCTCAGTGAAATATTAGTCGTGAAATTTGAAATTACAATTAAATGGCGTTACATAATTGCCCTACAGCAAGAAATAAAAGCTGGGATAAATTCCTCAAAATTGAATACTCTATTTTTATAAAATTACCAAATGAACACATAATATTTAATTTTATTTAAATATATTTTGATATTATTAGGATATGTTCAACAGGATGATTTATTCTTTGGAACTTTAACAGTTCAAGAACATCTTACTTTCCAGGTTAATTCTTTTTGCCAAAATAGTCAATTTTAGAAAAAAATAACAATTTTATTTTGCATGTACAAATGCAAATTATAATTTACAATACTATCTTTAAACATTGAAGAAATGCAACCAATTTATATCAATGTTTTCAGAATTTGATCTGTTTTAAGCTTCAAAATTTTGAAAACCGAAAAATGTTTTATGTTGTTAGGAGACAAATAATGACATAAGGGAACTAAAATAGTCCCAAATTAACTACTTATAACTTAATTTGGTTTTCAGAGCTATGAAGTTTTTGGACAGACATGTTCTCATTTTCAAGAAGGTTCAAACCTTAACTGATAATATTAAGTCCCAAGCTTTAAATACAGAGCAAATTTCTATCCAAAAACTTTATTACACGTCGTGGCCAAATAAAAGTATTAAAGGTAAGTTTAGGAAACCAGGCTAATAGGGCGCTTCGCATCCATCTTCTATTTCAACTTTTAACTGTTGCTCAATATATCAGCATTTTCTCTTCGATGCAATAATATAATAAAACAAATTGCGGATTTACAATTTAGTTGTTCTTGGATTTACAAAATTTTAGAAAAATCTATTTAAAAATTTTGGAATCAACTTTTTCAAATTATATGCGTCCATAAATCTTCCCTAGGGTCATGGTAGGTCCCACAAGCAAAGTATATGGAGAGATGTTTGTGTTATTTGTTTTAATGTATCTATTGATTGTTTCTAAATATTGAAAGTTTTTTAACAAAGCAGATCCAATGATTTAAAGTTAAGTTATTTTTAATTTTCATTTAAATTGAAAAAAAATATTCTAGAAATATTCTAAATTTTTGGGTTATTAGCAAGGTGATATAATATACAGCTAATTTAACTTTATAGTCCGATGATTTCTTTATAGCATAGTAATAATGAAATTTCCCAGTAATAGAGTATTAATGATAAAGTACACAGTAGTTTCCAAAAATGTGTTTACCGTAGGCAATGGTGAGGATGGACAAGGAGATACCAATGTGGAAAAGAATGGAAAGAGTCGAAGAAGTCATGAAAGAGGTAATGTTAATGTGTATTAATGAGGCTGGGCAGAAATCATAATCTTTGAAGTAATATCGGATAAACCGTTCCGTCCTTATCCCAGAGAACTGTGACTTTCGATCACTATTTGAATTTTTATAAAACATAATTTTTTCGCCTTTTTCATTTGATACTTGAAACGAAAAAGTAAAAACAACAGTAATAGACAACTCAGAAAGTTTTCATCGGAGACTCCCCTGACCAGCTCATTTTAGATATTTTTGATGTAAATATAGGGGTTTCCGATGAAAATCTGGGGGTCTTCGATGAAAATATTAGGGTCTTCAATGAACATCTTAGGGTCTTCGATGAAAATCTTGGGGTCTTCTATTTATCAGAAGACACAAAAAATCTGATTTCGGCCAATATGAGAAATTTCTAAATTTCTAAATTGGACATCTAGCTGAGATAAAATAACTTTTTTCAAGTCTTAGAAAGAAACTTATCCCTTTGATTTCAATAAGATGTGAAATTTCAATAAATTTAAGGTTCAAAAAGAATTAGATTAAACCTGAAGAAATTTAATTAAGGAACTTTTTTCAAATTCAATATTGAAATAATCATTTATTCCTTTTTACAAAGGAATTAAGTCTTCGTCACAGCATCGGATTTTCTAATCCCTATATTTTGCAACCTAATGTCGCAGATCTTATACATTTAAAACGAATATTTCTGTGATTTTAGAATGATAAGGTTGGAAAGATATGATGGTTTTAAAAATTTTAGTTAAAGATGTTTAAATAAAAAAATGGTAGATTGGGGCTGTACAAGTCTAAGAACACTGTGATTGGTATACCTGGTAGAATAAATAAATATATCGTAGGTCGGGTTGTACAAGTCTAAGGACACTGTGATTGGTATATCTGGTAGAATAAATAAATATATTGTAGGTCGGGTTTTACAAGTCTAAGGACACTGTGATTGGTATATCTGATAGAATAAATAAATCGTAGGTCGGGTTGTACAAGTCTAAGGACACTGTATTGGTATACCTGGTAGAATAAATAAATAAATCGTAGGTCGGATTGTGCAAGTCTAAGGACACTGTTATTGGTATACCTGGTAGAATAAATAAATATATCGTAGGTCAGGTTGTACAAGACTAAGGATACTGTGATTGGTATACCTGGTAGAATAAATAGATATATCGTAGGTCGGGTTGTACAAGTCTAAGGACACTGTGATTGGTATACCTGGTAGAATAAATAAATATATCGTAGGTCGGGTTGTACAAGTCTAAGGACACTGTGATTGGTNATTCTGTAATAAACCAACTATATGTTTAGGTTCTAACCAACCCTCCTCTACTATTCTGTAATAAACCAACTATATGTTTAGGTTCTAACCAACCCTCCTCTACTATTCTGTAATAAACCAACTATATGTTTAGGTTCTAACCAACCCTCCTCTACTATTCTGTAATAAACCAACTATATGTTTAGGTTCTAACCAACCCTCCTCTACTATTCTGTAATAAACCAACTATATGTTTAGGTTCTAACCAACCCTCCTCTACTATTCTGTAATAAACCAACTATATGTTTAGGTTCTAACCAACCCTCCTCTACTATTCTGTAATAAACCAACTATATGTTTAGGTTCTAACCAACCCTCCTCTACTATTCTGTAATAAACCAACTATATGTTTAGGTTCTAACCAACCCTCCTCTACTATTCTGTAATAAACCAACTATATGTTTAGGTTCTAACCAACCCTCCTCTACTATTCTGTAATAAACCAACTATATGTTTAGGTTCTAACCAACCCTCCTCTACTATTCTGTAATAAACCAACTATATGTTTAGGTTCTAACCAACCCTCCTCTACTATTCTGTAATAAACCAACTATATGTTTAGGTTCTAACCAACCCTCCTCTACTATTCTGTAATAAACCAACTATATGTTTAGGTTCTAACCAACCCTCCTCTACTATTCTGTAATAAACCAACTATATGTTTAGGTTCTAACCAACCCTCCTCTACTATTCTGTAATAAACCAACTATATGTTTAGGTTCTAACCAACCCTCCTCTACTATTCTGTAATAAACCAACTATATGTTTAGGTTCTAACCAACCCTCCTCTACTATTCTGTAATAAACCAACTATATGTTTAGGTTCTAACCAACCCTCCTCTACTATTCTGTAATAAACCAACTATATGTTCAGGTTCTAACCAACCCTTCTCTACTATTCTGTAATAGACCAACTATATGTTTAGGCTCTAACCAATCCTTCTCTACTATTCTGTAATAAACCAACTATATGTTCAGGTTCTAACCAACCCTCCTCTACTATTCTGTGATAAACCAATTATATGTTCAGGTTCTAACCAACCCTCCTCTACTATTCTGTGATAAACCAACTATATGTTCAGGTTCTAACCAACCCTCCTCTACTATTCTGTGATGAACCAACGAGTGGACTTGACTCATTTATGGCGGCTAGTGTAATGGACATGATGATGAAACTGGCAAAACAGGAATTTAACAAATCCTTCATTTATTGCCATTTTTTTTGTATTTTCTTGTTTTTTTTCAGTTTTTAGTAAGATAAAATTTACAAATGTGAATTCAAATATCAAAAAACTAGTAAACTTTTAATTCAAAATCTTGCTTACATAAATTAACGTTTTCTTAGCTTTTTATATTTCTAAATTTGATAAATTTGGTGGATTTTATCAAATGTTATCTCAGGGTAGAACTGTTATCTGTACAATTCATCAACCAGCTTCACAGCTGTTCAATAAGTTTGATCGTCTTCTTCTCCTGGCTGAGGGTAGAACAGCGTATCTAGGAGATGCTAAGGATGCTTCTAGATTTTTTAACAAGTCCGTGATACATTTCATAGAATTAATCCATTTTAAGTTTTATAAGAGAAACCCTTAATAAAGAATACATCGAAAGAATTTATCAAATGTCGTCTTGACAATTTTTCAATGAGTCTTATACTATATTACGTAAATTTCAGTATTTTCGAAAGTAAATAAAAAGCCGTGAATATGCGGGAACAGTTTTAAAGAATTCCATATAATCATTTAATTAAAAAACTAAATATCTGCAACATTACATTATCAGAAAGTAAAGAATACGACATTTGATGAATTCTTTCGATGTATTCGTTATTAAGGGTTTCACTGTAAGAGAACATTTTTTCATTTTATTTACTTGAGACTTTACAATACATTCACCAAAAATATCCAGGAATTCACATTTGAATTGTTATAATGTTTTGAAGTCTGTTTAAATGTGAAATCATTGGTATAAATAATATATATGTATTTTCTAGTTTACCTCAGCATTTTAAGAGTTAAATTCTATCTAAATGTTAAATAGTTTGTGTGTACAGAGTGAAATGTAGTTGCATTGTACCTCTTTAAACTTTCAAGTTGCTAAACCCATCACTGCCCCCTTGATAGAGTGAATGTCACAACATCCAATATTGGAATCTTGTCCAATATTTTAACCTTTACCAGATCTTTGAAAATACCGTTAATCTTACAAAAAAATCTGTATTCTTCTAAACAATTTAAATTGCTTTAAACTCATTTTGATTCTATTTTACAGTACTGTTATATGCTTGAAATTGTACAGAGCTGTATTTCATTTCTATTTTACAGTACTGTACATCTTGAAATTGTACAGATCTGAATTTTATTTCTATTTGACAGTACTGTTACATACTTGAAATTGTACCAAATTGAATTTTATTTCTATTTTACAGTACTCTACAACTTTAAATTGTACAGAACTGAATTTTATTTCTATTCTACAGTAGTGTACATACTTGAAATTGTACAGAACTGAATTTTATTTCTATTCTACAGTAGGGTACATACTTGAAATTGTACAGAACTGAATTTTATTTCTATTTTACAGAACTGTACATCTTGAAAGTGTACAGAGCTGAATTTCATTTCTATTTTACAGTACTGTACATCTTGAAAGTGTACAGAACTGAATTTTATTTCTATTTTACAGTACTGTACATCTTGAAATTGTACAGAACTAAATTCTATTTTTTTATCATTGCCTGAATGAATTAGTCCTTAATATAGTTAGTTTAAAGCGTAAGTATAATTTCAAGTGACCCTCTATGTAAAGAGGTCAATGCCCTCTATGTAAAGAGGTCAATGCCCGATTTACAACGTTGTCCTTAAAACCTTTATGTGTCCGTCGAGTATATAGATATGTGTGTGTAAACTTATCGAACACTGCTTAAGTATTCAGCTTCAATGTCCATTGTGCAACACCACAAATGCATCACATTACACACTAAAACTTGCAGCTGAATACAAGCAGGTTTTAATAGGTTTTAATAAATTTACACACACATATCTCAGTAGTAAACGTACACAAAGGAACCGTTTTTAAAGCGAGCATTGACCTTTATCCATGGAGGGTTGCTTAGAGTGCATTTAATGTGAAATAAATATTTGCTTAGTTGCAACTTTCCGTGTCCATTGACCTACAATCCTGCAGATCATTTTATAGAAGTTCTCGCTATTCAGCCAGGTAATTCTTGGTACTCCATACTTGTAGAATCAGGGATATCATTTCAAGGCATTTGAGACTTAGCCACAAACTCTAACCTTATAATCACAATATCTTTACAACCCGATATCGTGTACCTAAGATATTTTAAACTATGAATTCTGTTGATGAAATAATCTTAGGTTCACATGCACTTTCAGCTTTTGAAGGTAAAGGGATTAGACAATTTGAGTTTGTCGCAAAGACTCAATTCCTTTGTCCCGATTAATCTTGCCAAAAATATTTTCCAATAGAGGAACTCTGAACACTTGCCAAAAACTTATATAACTAAAATAACTAAAATAATGAATTCACTGTCGGAAACATGTATTATTAAAGGGCATGAGATTGCATGCAGGGAGACTGTTGCAAACATTTGTCATGCATTTGATCAGTCTGAAGAGGGAAAACAGCTGATGCTTGAGGTACTAATTTATGGTTAATAATAAAAAAATTAGGAATAAAAAATTATGTTTTTTTCAACCGTGATTCAGTAGGTCTCTAAATGTCATACTCTTTTCAATATATACCTTTTATTTCAAAATTCACAAAGTATTAAAAATAATGCAACCGGTTCAAATTTATATCATCGATTCAAATCCTTCTGTAATCTTCAACTTTAAATCGGTGGTTCAAAGGAATTTAAGTCTTACCACTAGGCTTGTCACAAATAAATGTTAGACCTATACACTATATAGTACAGTGAGACTCATATCCTGTACAATAGATTATTACATTCAACCAATGTTATGTGTATATTTGATATTGTAAAATGTAAATAATTTTACCAGTAGAGAAGAAAAATCAAGTTATTTAGTGAAACGGGTCCACTGCAATAACTCATGTATCTCTAGTTCCACAGTATTATGGGTTTTACAATTTTTTAAATATTGATTTATTAAAGGTGAATAAGGAGGATCAAGTCGTGAATGACACGGAAAATATGAGAGTAAATGATCGCTCACCGTACAAGGTAAATAGTTTAGGTTTACGTGCTTTAGATGTTTGTCAGTTTTTAATGTATCATTGTAGTTGGTCAGATTATAGAGGGAGTGTAAATGTATTATTGCTGTTGGTCAGAATATAAAGGGACTGTAAATGTATCATTGCTGTTGGTCAGATTAAAGGAACTGTAAATGTATCATTGCTGTTGATCAGATTATAAAGAAACTGTAAATGTATCATTGCTGTTGGTCAGATTAAAGGAACTATAAATGTATTATTGCTGTTGATCAGATTATAAAGGGACTGAAATATATCATTGCTGTTGGTCAGATTAAAGAGACTGTAAATGTATCATTGCTGTTGGTCAGATTAAAGGAACTGTAAATGTATCATTGCTGTTGGTCAGATTATAAAGGGACTGTAAATGTATTATTGCTGTTGGTCAGATTATAAAGGGACTGTAAATGTATCATTGCTGTTGATCAGATTAAAGGAACTGTAAATGTATCATTGCTGTTGGTCAGATTATAAGGAACTATAAATGTATCATAGCTGTTGATCAGATTATAAAGGGACTGTAAATGTATCATTGCTGTTGGTCAGATTATAAAGGGAGTGTAAATGTATCATTGCTGTTGGTCATATTATAAAGGAACTGTAAATGTATCATTGCTGTTGATCAGATTATAAAGGGACTGTAAATGTATCATTGCTGTTGGTCAGCTTATAAAGGGACTGTAAATGTATCATTGCTGTTGGTCAGATTAATGGAACTGTAAATGTATCATTGCTGTTGATCAGATTATAAAGGAACTGTAAATGTATCATTGCTGTTGGTCAGATTAAAGGAACTGTAAATGTATCATTGCTGTTGATCAGATTATAAAGGGACTGTAAATGTATCATTGCTGTTGGTCAGATTAAAGGGACTGTAAATGTATCATTGCTGTTGGTCAGATTATAAAGGGACTGTAAATGTATCATTGCTGTTGGTCAGATTAAAAAGACTGTAAATGTATCATTGCTGTTGATGAGATTATAAAGAGACTGTAAATGTATCATTGCTGTTGGTCAGATTAAAGGAACTGTAAATGTATCATTGCTGTTGGACAGATTATAAAGGGACTGTAAATGTATCATTTCTGTTGGACAGATTATAAAAGGACTGTAAATGTATCATTGCTGTTGATCAGATTATAAAGGGACTGTAAATGTATCATTGCTGTTGGTCAGATTATAAAGGGAGTGTAAATGTTTCATTGCTGTTGGACAGGTTAAAGGGACTGTAAATGTATCATTGCTGTTGATCAGATTATAAAGGGACTGTAAATGTATCATTGCTGTTGGTCAGATTAAAGGAACTGTAAATGTATCATTGCTGTTGGTCAGATTATAAAGGGACTGTAAATGTAGCATTGCTGTTGCTCAGATTAAAGAGACTGTAAATGTATCATTGCTGTTGATCAGATTATAAAGTAACTGTAAATGTATCATTGCTGTTGATCAGATTATAAAGGGACTGTAATTGTATCATTGCTGTTGGTCAGAAAAAAGGAACTGTAAATGTATCATTGCTGTTGGTCAGGTTAAAGACACTGAAAATGTGTCATTGCTGTTGGTCAGATTAAAGAGACTGTAAATGTATCATTGCTGTTGGTCAGATTATAAAGAGACTGTAAATGTATCATTGCTGTTGGACAGGTTAAAGGAACTGTAATTGTCATCCTACATTCGTCACTAGCAACAATCAACAAGATATAAAAGAAAATATTACATTATCAAATGCATTAAAAAGGTTCATTTTAATTTTTATCATTTAGGCATCCTGGACTGCACAGTTCTCTGCTCTTAGCTGGAGAACATACAGGGCACTTATCAAAGAACCTCTTATCATCAAGATTAGAATCACTCAGGCGATTGTAAGTAATTTATCAACAGGAATTAAACTAAATTAAATTAATTTGTTCATGAAAATATATTCTTTAATGTTTATTATACATGAAAGAAAAATTGTATGAGATTTGCTCTGTTAAGAATTTTTCTACGCAATATATTTTACGTGAACCTTCGGGCGGCGGTTCGGGTTCACAGGAATTAAGTCTTTCCAACAATTTTAAAACTTTAAATCCCGAGATCTTTGGCACCTGATACTGTAACCTTTGATAATTTAAGCTTAAATTATTTGATCTGACAGAATTCATAGTTTGTAATATCAAATGTATACCACATTGGGTTGCAAAGATATAAGGATTGAAAAATCTGATTTTATGGCATGGACTAAAGTCCTTTTAATGGGCAGTACAGCGACGCTGTCCAAATTGATTGAATTAGGTTTAGATATGTATCCATGATCTTTTTATGTTTTTACAAATTATGTTCTATATTAATTTGTCAAATTTATAAAACTATTGTTATTTTAGTTCATATCAATCCTCTTGGGAGTTATTTACTACGGACAGGAGCATGACCAATCAGGTTAAATATATTTTATTGATATACTTGAACCCTTATTTCACGTCAAACTAAAGTATATTACATGTAAGATTGGCATCTTAAGTGTGTTTAATCATAACACCTCCTTTTGAAGAGCTATTGAGAAGAAAAAAGTTTTGAATTCTTATTATGTGACTAGATAAAAACTAGATAAAACTAGATAAAACTAGATAAAACTAGATAAAAACTAGATAAAAACTAGATAAAACTAGATAAAACTAGATAAAATTAGATAAAAACTAGATAAAAACTAGATAAAACTAGATAAAAACTAGATAAAACTAGATAAAAACTAGATAAAAACTAGATAAAAACTAGATAAAAACTAGTTAAAAACTAGATAAATTTTTTATCTCATATTTGCGCGTAAAATAAAACTAGAGAAGCTACGAGGTCACAAAGTGGTAGCAGTAATATCTCTTTGAAAATATAAATTTAATATAGTCAATAGTCACAAATATTTTATGAGAAATCAATATAAGAATTATAATTAGTTAAACTTTTAATGCAATTACATTTTCCCCTTCAGGAGTAAAGAATATCACTGGAGCTTTGTTCATTTTGCTAACAAACATGTCTTTTGGAAATATTTTCGCGGTCGTCAATGTCTTCTGCGCAGAGCTGCCAATATTTTTAAGGTAAGTTTAAAACAAGATTTTGCTGGTTTGAATTTTCAAAAAACTACATAAGGAGCAGTCGATCAAATTGACCCACTATATAAAAAATAGCCTAAAGTCCGATTAACAACGATACCCTTTAATTCACTTCAATAAAGTTATTTGAAGTTAACAGAGTTTTTAAATTTTTGGTTTTTAAAACGATTTTTAAAGATTTTCAGTTGTCCATATTACTATAATTGTTCAATGATTTTAATAAAAACATTCATTTAAACATTCAGATAAAAATCTTTACTTTCTGTAAATCCCGAAAGAAAAACTATATTTGTAATGCAACAAATGCAATTGCCATACGTCTTTGTAAGCAATTAAGTTTTTATGTACGGTGGTAAGGCGATAAAACATTATAATGAAGACGACTAGTTTTTTAAGTTTTAATTGTTAACAAGCTTTTTTCTAATTACAAGTTTACTTCAAGTAATTATAGAGAAGCTTTTAAATCGACAGCTTCTCTTTGTTTCCATGTTTTAGTGAATTCATTTTTACAAAAAATCCTTACATTTCTATTCATTAAAAGTTACACAAGTTCACAAAGATAGTGGCAAAAATAACAACAAAATATAGGGCCCCCCCCCCAGCCTGCTTAGGGTTAACATATTTTAAAAGTTATTACAAAACAGCGAGAAAAAAAAGTTAAGGCTTTCATAGTCCTATTTACTAGGTTCTTAGTAAATTATTGATCAAGCATGATATTTATATTACTAGACAGAAAGAAAGAACACAACAAATTACTATTATAAAGTCTCTGAGCGCTTCAGGATCAAATATGCGCAAACCAAAAATTCATTAATTTTTTTTTATAAATTATTAGGGAACATTTCAACGGCATGTATCGGATTGACACATATTTTCTCACGAAACAGGTAAAGCTTAAAAAGATAAAAACATTAAAAAATTCTAATTATCAAATTTAACCCTTTTTGTAAAATTGGGGCAGGGGTATTTCATCCAAATTGACTGCATCCTCACCCACAAATGTTTCAGTGTTGTCCGTGAAAATTGCATCAAATATCTTTTTTCAATGCAAAACTAAATTACTGCGTATAACCGCTTTCGGATTTTAAGAAGAATTGTTTAGTAAATTTTCATTTTTTTATTAAACACTCAGAGAGCTGAAAATAAAATAATAAAATAAAATAAAATATTATCGTGTTTTGATCAACATTTTTCGGAAAAATAGTTTTTTCTTTTATTTTACAAAAATGTACAATGGACAGCTATTAATATATTTAGAGGCGGGGCTGGGAGAAGGGAGAAGAGTAATGCATTAAAGGGACTGTAAGCGTAATTTTAATTATCCCTCACACACTGGACTAACCAGAGTTAGAGGCATTCGGTTTCTTCTATTTGAAATCATACGCGTTTTGGTTCATATTTTGACAATCTATAAACTTACGGATTTGTTTGTTCTATAACTTTTATTCAAGATGTATATGCCGACAAAAAAGTGTTGAAGAAAAAAGGCTAAAAAATAATGTTTATTAGGACAAATTGTGATCGAAAGTAACAGAAAGTGGAATATTGACAGAATATTGCTCGATTTACAAAGGTACCGTTGAAACCTTCATCTGAACACTTTAAAGAAAAAAAACATTGATATTTAATTAATACTTGATTAGGCAAGGCTTTCAAGGGTACCGTTGTAAATCTTCGAACGGAGGGCCACTTGAAATTACACTTACAGTCCCTTTAAACAGGGGTTTACTGAGATATAATGCATATTGATGACATTTTTGAGAAGGGGGCAGGCGTGTTTCAAATAGGAGGGTGGAGAGGGGGGGGGTAATGTAGGATACAAAAAACAGCAAAAGATTGTATCTTCTAAATTCTTATCCTACCATAGTTGGTTGATCTTCCCCTGTTTATTGTTGAACCAACGATATTCCTGACAATCCTCTACTTCATGGTTGGGTTGGAGAGAACTCCTGAGCAGTTCTTTTTTGCACTTGGAATCGTACTTCTTGTTGTTCAAGTTGTTATTTCTCTTGGTGAGTGGATAATTTTACTCACTCTCCACCAAAACCCTCTATTTTGTCGGTCAAATAATGCAAACCGATGCAGTACATACACAGCAAAACAACTTAGTGGAGGGTGAACTGTTTCTATATCTATATTATCTATATGTATAGAGTGATAATTGTTTGTTTGGATATAACAGGTGTTCGAACCTTGACCGATTTGCCTCATATTTTGACTGGGGAATTCGGTGCACCAAGGGAATGTTCTTAGCTTGGGTATAGCATTCTAAGTTGAGTGCAGGTTGACTTTAATGGGAGAAAATCCAGACCAATGTCGGTTCCCATGATAGTATATATTTAATTACTAATAATCTCTGTTTGTTTGTATGTTTGATCATAACTCATGAATCCCTGACCCAATTATCTCAAATTTGTATTGGCAACCTCGGTGGAACCACGGGAATGTTCTTAGCTTAATTGAAAATTTTAAATGGAGTGGGTTGACTTTTATATGGAAATTTTAATTCCAGACATTCCCAAGCTATTTATATCTATCAAGTATAGTAATTTAGTTGTCTGTTTTGCTTTGTGGGTTCCCAAGCTATTTATATCTATCAAGTATAGTAATTTAGTTGTCTATTTACTTTGTGGATTCCCAAGCTATTTATATCTAACAAGTATAGAAATTTAGTTGTCTGTTTCACTTTGTGGATTCCCAAGCTATTTATATCTATCAAGTATAGTAATTTAGTTGTCTATTTACTTTGTGGGTTCCCAAGCTATTTATATCTATTAGTATAGAAATTTAGTTGTTTGTTTTACTTTGTGGGTTCCCAAGCTATTTATATCTATCAAGTATAGTAATTTAGTTGTCTGTTTCACTTTGTGGGTTCCCAAGCTATTTATATCTATCAAGTATAGTAATTTAGTTGTCTGTTTCACTTTGTGGATTCCCAAGCTATTTCAATGTTTTCGAAAAGCACACTTAATGCAAGACTGATTGATAGATTTATTTTCACAATTGAAATAGAAGATGGGCAAGAAGCGGTCTAAAACCATAGAGAATAGAATGTATATTAGAGGGGAATTTACTAGAAAAAAGTGTAAAACGGCCATTGTGTTGTACTGTTTCCATACTGCAGGTTTACTTCACATATTTATGCTATATAACCTTTTGGGCCCTGGAATATCATTTTATAGAAAATCTAAAATTATTGTTAAAAGAAAACCAAATTATGAAATAGACTGGTTTCATAATTGACCAATGATCATTTCACATAGACTCTATGCCTTCCACTTTACAAACGAGGATTTTCCGTTATAACTATAAATCAAGTGATGTTTTTTATTCACCTAATTTATTATAAAGTTTATTTAACAGTTTAAAAAATTCGAAATTGAAATGAATAGTCCAGGGAACATACTGTATTAATGTTCTCTACTGCATAAAATTTGTGAACATTTACGTGATTTGTACACTTTGAATTCCCTTTCAGGCTGAAAGGGACTGAAAAAATTCATACCGAGAGATTCTTTGAATTCCCCTCTAATATATATTCTATTCTCTATGTCTAAAACCCTAGTACGTAATATTTGCATAACATAATGGAAATAAGGATCAGAGGTGTCTTAGATTACAAAGTAATAAATAGTCCTATAGGTATCATGTTATCTGATTACTTTTATAGTAAACACAATAAATATACAAAAAAACATTATTCTTATAAACCCAAACCCGTTCTTGTTTGAAAATTGTTTGCCCGTTGGGAAATGGATTTTTTTTTCTGAAATATTTTTATTAAGTTTTCCGGAAATTAAATTCAATCTTACTCCTAGTACTTTTTCCTACCACAATCTTCTCCGTTTAGAGGGTGAACCTCTCTAAGAAAAATGTAATTGTTTTTAGAAAAAATTTATCTAAAGTAAAAAGTATTTTATGATCAAATTTTCTAATTAGCATTCTTCAGTCTAGACACAAAAAATCTTTTTAGGTTGATAAATAATCTAACAATTTGAATTTTTTTTTAAATTTAGATAATTAGAATAAAGTTTTAATTTGTACGCCAAAAAAAAATTATCGGCATTCGAAAGCATTGACTTGTTCTGTTTTTAATTTAAATTTTGAAGTTTTAATTTCTTTTTTTATACATACTAGCTTTAGAAACCCAGCTTTGTATGGAGTTTTCCTTTAAAAGTCAACCCACTTAATTTGGAATTTTTAAACTTTTTGTGATTCTCCCAAGTTTCCTAATCAAAATTTGAAGGAAATTAGGACAGGGATTCATGAGTTATATATATTTACTATTTAGCTTTAACAACTTTTAAATTCTCAAAACTCTTAATCGCGTATTAATTTGTTGAAACTTTAAATTACTATAAAAACCTGTATTTCAAGAAGTTGAGATTATTTTCTTCAAAATTTGATATTTACAAATGTCAAATTCAAAGTACTTCTGAACCAATTGCCACTATCCACACATTTTTGTGATCTTAAAAAATGTATATACACTGCAGTTACATTTTATAAGTACCTAAACAATGAATAGAGTTTTGCCTAAAAATTGAAAGCGTAATTTCAAGTGACCCTCCATGCAAAGATGGAAATACCCAATTTATACAATTTTGCTAGCTGTTAATATATGTAAATCTATATATATATATTTGGCTTGTCTGTCTGTTTGTTTGTTTGTTTGTCTGTCTGTTTGTATCCAATAAACGTCAAAACGGCTGAACCGATCGGGTCCAAATTTTTTGTGGGACATCTAGGGACCCCAGGGACGGTTTATGAATGATCAAAATTTCAAAAATTTGTCTCCATCAAAATTCGATCTTCATTAAATTTTTGAAAATTTTGAAAATCCACGAAATTTTTTGTGAAAATCCGCGAATTATTTTTGTTTTGTTTTACGATGTACACAAAGAGAACATGTTCACAATTAATTTAGAAGATGGGGGCGAAGCGCCCTCTAAGGCTAGTCTGTAATATATGTAAAACTCAATACAGCTGACGTCATGTGCGTCTTGCGAAATTAGCAATATATTTTATTCCCAAAGTGGGTTTAAAGAATTCGGAAGTAATAAATATTTAGTTTAGAGATTTTTAAAAGTAAATATAGATATTTTGTATGATAATTATAAAGTAGCTCAGAAGCAAAGTGTTTAACATTTACAAATGTTTTTAAATTAATAAGAAAAAGTCCGACATCCTAGAAAAGTCCAAAGTTTAAAGTATACTTTATAGTAAACCCAACCACTGCATGACTGCAGGGTGACTTAAAATAACGACTACAGTCCCTTTAATAAGGATATTATCCAGGTTACTTCTTGTCTTCTGTTGTACAGACCCTTTAATAATGATATTATCCAGGTTACTTCTTGTCTTGTGTTGTACAGTCCCTTTAATAATGATATTATCCAGGTTACTTCTTGTCTTGTGTTGCTCCTAATGTGAATATAGCTCTTGCCATCGGTCCAGTCATAATTATCCCAGTTATGCTCTTCGGAGGATTCTTTCTTGATACAAGGTATGTTTTAATACAGGGCCCGTTCTCTCCATAATAATGTTTAAACAGTGGCCGTGTTGTTCACGTACTTTGGGGGACGATAGTTTGGCCGCTAGATGTCTCTCGTAAGAACTATCTATCTATCAGATAAGAATTTTGCGTGAGACACATAGCGGCCAAACTATCGTCCCCCAAAGTACGTGAACAACACGGCCACTGTTTAAACATTATTATGGAGAGAACGGACTCAGTGGTTGGTCGACGTTTATATCAAAAAATAAAGACGACTTTTCTATTTCAGTTTTGATTTCCAACAAACTTTTTTCAAATGACAAGTTTTAAATTTATGCTTTTCATGTTTGATAAACTGTTTAAGTCATAACTTGGATTAAAAGTCCTCTTTCTCGGTTCTCGAGTTTTTTGGTTCAAACTGTACTATAGCAATTATTTGGAGATTAAAGTATTCGTTGTTTTAGTATTATCCTAACCTACTTTATATCAGAACGTTTACAATTTGAGGAATAATATATACTACGGGGTTAGGCGATTACGTCACTATAACAAAGACGACTTTTGATTTCACTTTTGATTTATTTCAAGCTTCGAAACAGCATGGATTTACAAAAACATGGAAACAAAGAGAATCTGTAAATTTAAAAAGCTTCTCTTAATTGCTTGTAATCTGTAATTCGAAATAAGTGTATTTTCAATTAAAACTTAAATAGAAAATTGTCATCAATATATTGATAAGATAAGATAAGATAACGTTTATTGCTAAAATAAATGTATCTGTATACAGATAGAGTTTACAATCACAAAATTGATGATTATATTAACAGTACAAGTATAAAGCAATTAGGTGGAAAATAGCTCTTGGCTGTTTTGATTATTTTTTCCACCTAATTTTAGTAATAATNGTTTTGATCAACTGACAAGCATAAGTGGTTGTAGTAACTTTCTCCTGTTTAAGTTGCTCCTGAGGTTTTATCAAGCTAGGTTTATTTTTTCCTGCAACCCCTGAGAGTATGAGGTTTCCCTTCATGGAGCGTTGTTGAATCTCATCAAGAAGGTCACCTTGTGCTCTACTCTGCTTCTCTAGATCATTAATTCTATCTTTGTGTTCCCTTAATATATCCTGCTGGTCAACTAAGACGGTGATAGCCTGAACAATGAGAGAAAGAACAGAGTTTAGATCTGTTGGATCTATCTTTGCATCAACAATCCCTCCCTTAACTTTCATCTTTGCTTTTCTATCCTTTCCTTGCACTTTACTCCATTCAGACCCTTCGCTTTCTTTCGAATTCTCCAACTTCTCCAATTTTTTTACTAAATCGCTTATAAGACCCATGTCTATTTTTGTGTCAGTCATTTTGAGTCTAGTAGAAATATTTTTTACTGGAAATAAATGCACTAAACAAGTTATCTGAGTGTTTGTGTTTTCACATAATATGGAGCATGTGAATAAGTTAACCCGGTGTTGGGTTGTCGGTCAGTTTAATCCGGGAGCTCACAAAGACACGTCCGGTCAGCTCGGATAACTACACTACACTATAATCGCACACCACCATAGGATTTGTTTTGATTAATTTTACCATATAGAAAGCTTATTGATTCTATAAATGGAGCAATGTTTGAAAATTACATATTTGTAATTTAGTAATGTTGGTTGGTTGGTCTGGATGAAATATTTATCTTGGTTTAATTACGCCTATTCAACCTTGATAATAAACCAATGGAGTGGAGTAACCAATATCACCTGTGAACTCCCACCTAAACCATGTGGCTTTACTACCGGAGAAGAGATTATCGGTTTCTACGGGTTCGACGAGGTAAAAATATTTATAAATTAAAAATTTGAATGATTTCAAGAATTTCTTTCAAAACTTACGAAATTTAAAGAATTCTAAATTCGAAATAATTAAATAGAATTATGCAAAGTTCATAAAGAGAAATAATTTGTACATTTGAGGGGATATAGGCTATAGAAAGTTGCAATATACGACTCAGATCGTGAAAAAAATCAATTCAATTTCAAACAAATCATTTAGAAATGGTATACTTAACATTGTAATGTTCATTTGTGTATTGTATCTGGTCCCCATTAAACAGATTATTTTAATTATTAGACTAATCACCCCCAGAAAAAGTTTTATTTCACATTGGATCAACTCAAACCAATAATAAACAATAAAAGAAATCTGATGAAAAATCTAATTGAATTATTAACTATGAAACCAGATAAATATAAAGCTTATAAACATAATTTCAAGTTTACCCTTCAAAACTATGTTTATTTGAACATTGATTGTTTTCAAATAGTGGATTCTCTTTTAAAGTGACGTATGCTGACGCATTAACGGAATATATCATTATAATATATTAAGAAAGAGGTTACAAGGGCACCGTTGTGAATCGGACGTGCCATTCTTTCATCTAAAGTCCTATTTTAATAAGGAACAGTGATAACCAGAAAACTCTGAAAAAGGAAAAGGAATTAAGTGTTTTTGATGTTGTTATAAAGCAAGTAGTTTTACTAGACACATATAATTAATCACTGATGAAGTAAAATGGTTGTGTTTACACAACAGAATTGATGTCAATTGCTTGTTTTTTTTTATTGAAGTTCATAACTTGGGTCTAAAAGTCGTCTTTCTATTTCAGAGTTTTCTAGATATCACTGTATAGTGTATACTACATATTTTCATTTATTGTTATTTAGGTAGATACTTTATTCAACATTCTGATGTTAGTTACTCTCTCCGTAGGACTCCGCATCTTAGCTTTTATATCTTTATATATTAGATCAAGGAAGAAGTAAATTCTCTTTGTATCTTGAGTCTATTAAGTTAGGGAAATTGCTCTTGTTACAAAATCAAAAAATAAATAATCAGAAAACAGGAATAGTTTCATTTATCAGTTCTTTTATTGATGAAATCTGACAGAATTCAAGGTTTTGAAATATCTAAGTTCTATGACATTGGGTCGCAAAGATATAGGGATTAGAAAATCAGAGTTTGTAGCAAAACTTAGTTCCTTTTCTAGATCTTAGCTTTTTTACCAATTTACCAAGACGACTTTCTTTCTGCTTTATACTATAGTTATTTCTGCATGATAACAACAAATTTGTAGATTTTGAGAAAGGGAGAATTCATGAATTTAATTATGCAAATCATATGAATCCAAGTAAAGGAATTGAGTCTTTGTCACAAACATTAAATATCTAATTCTAATATCTTTGCAACCTGAGAGTGCAAACCTTTTATATTTAAGACTTAGATTATTTGATCTGACAGAATTCATTAGTTGCAAAGGTTTAAAGATTCGAAAATCTTGTTGCCAAATCCTTGTTTTTTTTCTTCAAATTAAACAAAGACGACTTTTTTTCCGCCTTATACTAGTTATATCTGCATGATACAAATTATAATTTGTAAATTTAGAGATGAAAAGAATTCATAAATTTAATTTATTCAAATTTACCGAATCCTTTTAGATTTTCAATGGAAATTGAAAGATTTCGTTGTAAACCTTCAATCATTAATAAAATTTAAAACTTAATAGTCACAGGGTTAAAAATATCTACCTATATATATATAAAGTAGCAGTCCCTGTTTGTCTGTGTGTCCGTGTGTCTGTTAAAAATATATACCTAAATATATCTAAAGTAGCAGTCCCTGTTTGTCTGTGTGTCCGTGTGATATCTATCTATATATATTTACTTGTTATAGCAAAGTTTAGTAGGTTTACTTGTTATAGTAAAGTTTAGTAGGTTTACTTGTTATAGTAAAGTTTAGTAGGTTTACTTGTTATAGTAAAGTTTAATAGGTTTACTTGTTATAGTAAAGTTTAGTATGTTTACTTGTTATAGTAAAGTTTAGTAGGTTTATTTGTTATAGTAAAGTTTAGTAGGTTTACTTGTTATAGTAAAGTTTAATAGGTTTACTTGTTATAGTAAAGTTTAGTAGGTTTACTTTTTATAGTAAAGTTTAATAGGTTTACTTGTTATAGTAAAGTTTAGTAGGTTAACTTGTTATAGTAAAGTTTAGTAGGTTTACTTGTTATAGTAAAGTTCAGTTTTAAGGCAAATCTGGGTCTCCATGAGCAATCTTTTTATTTCTGGACAATGTTTAATAACACTGTAAATAAGATTTTAATAACTATTATAATAAGCTTTGAAACAAAGCAAAAGTAAAAAAATAAAGTTGATTTCAATTTCATTTTCATTTTCAATTGAAAAAAAATTGGAAATATTCCAAATTTTTTGGAGAAAATCCGGCAGCCAATAAAAACACTATAGCACACGTGCTATAATATACAGCTGATTTAACATTATAACAAGATGATTACTTTATAGCACGGTGTTATAACATACAGCTGATTTAACATTATAGCAAGATGATTACTTCATAGCACGGTGCTATAATATACAGCTGATTTAACATTATAGCAAGATGATTACTTTATAGCACGGTGCTATAATATACAGCTGATTTAACATTATAGCAAGATGATTACTTCATAGCACGGTGCTATAATATACAGCTGATTTAACATTATAGCAAGATGATTACTTCATAGCACGGTGCTATATTATACAGCTTATTTAACATGATGGCATGATGATTACTTTTTATAAATAGCATGTTTATTATGAAATTCACGATGAAGTGAGTAAGAATAGTTTCATAAAAGCTCTAATTAAATTCGTATTTAAACCAACTAATCAAACTTGCAAAATTAGTGGAAATCTCAAAGTTCTTTAGAACCAGAAAGGTTATGAATAAAATTATAAATTTTATAATGTTCACAACAAAACTACGTTATGCTCTTCCAAACTTTCAGAAGAAAACTTTCTGTAATCATTGAGGTGCCATGTAAAAACTGAACACAAAACATCGCCCCTTTTATTTATTAATATTAACCCTATGTTTCCTCTCCTGTGGTTTTTTTCTAAATAACTTATAAATGCTTACATTAGAACGCTTAAACTTTTTTAATTTTTGAACATCATAGTTGTGCAGAACAATTTTTCCAAGAAAGCAAACATTTTTCTTATGCATGTAAAAAATACAATGAGCTACAAAACAAGATGCATTGTGATTAGATTAACTACGTTTATATCTAATTATGTTAATCCTTTAAATATGTACATTCAAGTTAAACTATGCTGTAAACATGTGTGGAGATAGCTTAACTATGTTATATCTATCCTTGCTAATCTTATGAATACGTACATTAAACTTAAACTACGCTGTATATATATATATATANCGTGTTTGATAGCTACGCTTGTGTCCCTGTGTGATATTTAGAGCCAATGAGATTGTGCTTTGAAATTTGGCATTGATCGTCTAAGAGCGTGTTTGATAGCTACGCTTGTGTCCCTGTGTGATATTTAGAGCCGATGAGATTGTGCTTTGAGATTTGGCATTGATTGTCTAAGAGCATGTTTGATAGCTATGCTTGTGTCCGTATTGACATTCAGAGCCGGTGAGATTGTGTCCTTTGGTTTGACATTGGTTGCTGAATAGTTTGTGTCATAGTTGACATTTATAGCTGATGGGTTGTACCTGGACTGATACAGTTCTAGACAAAATTTTAAGATTAATTACTGAATTTAGTACAGTCAAAAGTTGGGTCGGTGTTTCCAAAAAAATCAGAAATGCTAAATAATATTTATATCGATTAGGCTACAAGGCTAAAATTCATATATTTGAAAAGTCCATGAAAATATGGATTTAATAACATGAGTCTCTTGTTAATATTTGTCAGAATTTAAAATAATTATTTTAAAACATTTTTCCATTGTACTTCTTGAACTTTTTTAAAATTCTCCCTTGCACTCTTACCATTCAAGTTAGAGGTCTAATTTTTATCTTTTTTACATTTTTAATGACCAGGCATTCAGTTGGTCTTAGGACATATATTACACCTCCCTATCTCAACTCTATAGGACAAAATCATGGGGGGGGGGGGGTTGCCTACTAGGCAAAAATAGCCAAGCAGGGCTAGGGTTAAAACAACCTCAACCCTGAAACTGCTGATCTATACATAATAAATATTAATGCCTAAACTTTGGGAAAAGTTTAAAGAAAAATAAAGCAAACTTTGAACTAGAGAAAACAGACAACTCATTTTTTGTTTCTCCTGTTTGATCTTATCTAATTTTATTATTGGGAAGATGAAATATAGTTATTTGAAATTCCAAAGACCTACTTTTTGTACTTTTAGAAAGGTATTTTACTAAAGGCAATGTCCCAAACGGCAATATCCAAATCGTGCAATTTTCCAAGAAGCAACTTCCAAATCTTTATTATCCAAAATGGTATTTTTTATTAACCCTATTACCCCCTCCCCCCCCCCTGTTGGTTTTCTTTACATAACTCAAAGAGTGTCGGACTGAATTTTCCTAAATACCCATAGCCCTTTAGGCCTAAAACTAACTAAATGCCTGAGTTCTCAGGCACAGTGCCTGAATGACTACTTTTTCCTGGTGGTACAAACTAAGTCTTAATGTTTGACCTACTTTCAGTTGTCAGATTTTGATAACTTTTAGCTTTTTGGAAAGTGTATGACTTCAGAGAACGGATTGTACAAGTTTTGCGCAGAAATTTTTGCTAATTATTTGCATACAACCCGTTTTGTACTTGATGCTTCTCTACATTAGAATGATCAGTGGTTAATTGATATTAACATGTTTCCCATGGGTTGTAGGTTGAGGTTTTCCATAGCAAGCCTAGACCCAGAGAGGTAAAAAACCTCTGTTCTCCAGGTCAATATACAGCGTTGATAGACGAATGCATGCATTCCTTGTTGATTATCTTTTTTTCCTCTTCAATGTTTTTTTCATACCTTAAGTTTCTTACGTTTAACTTGGATTTGATATTTTTCTCTGTCTCCCTGTACTCCTGATAACCGTTAGAAGCGCCTCTGCAAAGACATAGGAAACCTAGAGTTGAATTGACTTTTTGCATATTTAAAATGGCATGGTCAAGGTCTTTTTAAAAATGTATATCATATCATTTTTTGGACATTTATTTTGCAAACATTTTTAATTTATAACTGGATTTGGAACTTTTTAGCAGATTCTAAAAGTAGAGCATAAGAGCTTTCCAATATTGTATTATTTTTCATATTAAATTTGGACATCAAACATGGGATTTAACCCTCAGCGTATCCCTGGTTTTCAAGTACCCCAGCAGGGATAGGGTTGATACACAACTTTTAAATTTACATTTAGTCATATTTTTTCATTGGTCCACACTTTCTATACATTATAGATGGTTACAATGTTATCCACATCAAATTCACAACATCAGGTTTAAAAGAAGAAACAAACCAGAGATGGAATTTAAAGAATTTGAGCCGCAGTTTAAATCCGCCAAAACCCGGTTTAAATTAAGCGCCGGCATTAATCTTGAAACATTTGATACAATTTTTAAGTGGAACTAACCATATTTAAACCGCGGCTTAAATTTAAACCGCCGCTCAAATTCTTTAAATTCGGCCACAGGATAATTTTACTTGGTTTAAATGTGGTCAGCAGATGTATGGATTTGAACAGTTAAGATTTGTTTCATTCTCTACTGCAGTTTTACGGCAAAATATGCAATATGCATACAAACCTGTTTCTGCAGGAACAAAATTTCAACAAGCAAAGAAAATAAATCTAAAATTTATTGATTTGTAACAAAGCAAATGGATCATTTAAATCCAAACGATTTACTCCGATTTAGAATTGAAAAAAAAAACACTGAATGACTGGACTGGTCCATATGCATTAGACTTTTAATAAATAGTGAACACGTTGACGTGTGATTGCCATAGATAAAGATAGATTGCGCATAAGACGACATTTTTCATCTTGAAAGATATAAGTGTACAGAGATGTTTTAAAGATATTCCTATTACATAGATTACCTAGGTCGGTTGTTAACATTGGCTGTTCTTATGTCATTGAGTACTTGAGGTGTACATGAGTTCTGTAGAGAGAAATTTAAGTTAGTATAGTCCTTTTCATGTCCTTCTTCAGTTCTCGTCAATATGATATATTGCTCAGTGAAATATTGTTGTTCAAATAGTTCCATTCCCGGAGTTATTTATGAAATCCATTAAAACACCAATTCACCCCGCTTATCATTGAAGTACACTTTGACTCCTAGAAGTATGAGTTCGCGGACTGTACAATTCTTGGTGATTTTGCGCACATAAGCTATCTATGTTTTTTATATTTATCTATGGTGATTGCACTTCACTAATGTTTAGACCTCAATGGATCAGATGTTTATTATTCTTCTTAAATGGACAGACCGGATATATAAGGTAGTTAAACTGAATATGCAGTGTTGTGGACAAATTCTTTAGGAATCATTTGAGACATTTAAACCTTTTTAAAGATCTGTAAATTCTGAGTTTGAGCGCAAAGTCGACGGTCAAAATCGTACTTTTTCGAAAATAAGTAATCATATTCAATTATTGATTCTGAAAACTTAACCACCCATATTAATAATTTTGAACGTCGACTTCGCGCTCAAACTCAGTAATTATACATCGTGGAAAGGTTTTATGTCTCAAATGAATCCTAAAGAATTTGTCCACAATACTGCATACTCAGTTTAAATACCTTACATACAGAGCCGGTCTGTCCCTTTAACAACATTTGCACAGTCTTGTATTTAAATTATATTAGTTAGAGAGACAGCCTATATTAGACAAAAATAGCCCAAAAGGGATCGATAGGGTTAATTATTAAATTGTGTGTTTTGAGAAAAACTCTCAGAGAGTAAATGACATTCCTTTGTAAAAAATAACAAATTATTTTTATTATTTATTATTATTTTTAAAAGGGGCGGGATTAAATGAAAATTGATGCATACCAAAAAACCAGCTTTTTATAAAGGAATAGTAATTTTTTTAATCATAGAAATTTTCTAATTGATTACATTTATTGTTTCGTTATTATAATTAATCTCTATATATATTTTATAACTAATCTCTATATATATTTTATATGTAAATCAAACTTATTTTTAAGTAACCAATTAACAATAAACAAATGTACTCTCCCAGACTGTTCAAATACAGAGATCCGTATGTACTGAGCTGGGAACTTTTGAATTGTCGATATCGGGATTAAGGTTTGATCCACTCTTTAAATATTAAAGAATGCTTGTTCTCCTCTTGTTAATAACCTCCAGATTAATTAAGCGATCGGGATTAAGGATATCCCATTCTTTGGTTCGTTATTACTTACACATACTCTTTTGGTACAGACACACATACATGGCGTTTCCGCCCTCTGAATTTGGCAGGTTGTCCATTTAAACAAATAAAAAATATTACGTAGTTTCTAGATTCCCTTAATACATGTTGTACACAATAGATTCAGCGTCAACCCTCCCCCTCCCCCCCCTGTATCTCACCCATTCTGTCCTATCTTCTTCTTAAATACAGGTTTTCAGAACCAGATCTGAGCTGCACTTTGCAGCCTTGTTTAATAACACATTCGATATTCTTCACAATATTTATCTTAATTTAATCTCAAAACATATTAAAGCAAATTCTAAATTTGAATTTAGCGCTAATCTCAGAATAAGAGACAGAGGTGTTAAAGTGTAAAGAATATTAAATATATACATTACATATATCGCAGTTACATATTGTATACGCTTCGGGTGAGTCCTCCTTAAAATAGAGCTTTAAATATTTTAAATTTTTTAATACGGTTAAATATTGCAAAATATGTTGGTAAAACTTGTATATTAATAATATTGTTGTTTTCCCGTTTCATCCAACTGGTGTGTAAAAAAGCGCTGCTATTGGGATTTAAAGCGATTTACGCCTTTACAACTGTTAAAAGGAAAATAGTTTCGTTCCCCTATTCGAAGTAAACATTTGCGATTAGAAATTACGGTACATTACAAACTAAATCTAGATTCAGGGGAGTGGGCTTCAGCTGGGGTTCCTTCTTAACCAACTAAATATTTGGTTTATGGAGTTTTCAGGTCCCGACGGGTGCTGAGCCCCGATTTTATGATGTCCCAGGAAAAAAAGTTTCTGGAAAAAAATAAACAAAAAAGCTTTGGGAACAAGTCCCAATTTTTTAAAGTCTTACGACAAAATGTAACTAAAAATAAAGTCCTTTGTTTTAGCTAGATTCCATGGGACTTTTTCCACAGGACTTTTTTAGTGCTACTTTTTGGCGGTTACCCTGAGCCCCCCCCCCCTCCTCTGAAAAGAAACAAAAGTTAAGCTCCCCCCACCCTGACAAATTCTTGAATTAGCCCATTACTAAATTTAAAAAATTGAAGTAAATTGTTAATTTTTGACTGAAATGTAATCAGAGCTGAAAACTTTAGAATGGTGGATATCGAGATTAATGCTCTTGATATTCTCTTTTCCTTAATCTCCAGATTAAATAATGCTTGTTCTCCCTTTGTTATTAATCTCCAGATTAATTAACTAATCGGGATTAAGGATATCCCATTCTAAAGTTTTCAGCTCAGAATAATTATTCAAACGTACGGCAAAGAAATCCTGGTAGAAAATGTGTACAAAATAAAAAAAGTATTTTTTGCTGAAGAATCTGTAAAATAGCTATTTGATTAAAAGGTTGGGGTTAGTTGGCTCTGACAGGTCAATTATTTTTAATTTTTATTCTGGTTTCGGCCTTGGATCTCAGCTTAAATAATGGTACAGGAACTTATGAGCTTTCAAAAAAATAACACGTTTAGAATACAGAAAGCTAAAAATGTTGACAATATGAAATGGGATAGTTTCTTATAAAATGTGCCATTCAAACACCCGCCACCTCCTTTAGAAAGATTAAAAAATATTAATCCTAACCAAAGCATTTTCGAATTTTTTAAGAACCGCGTTGGAGAATATTCGGCGTTTTTTAAGATACGGTGGTAGGCGATTATATCAATAATATTTACAAGCTTTATTCGTTCAACAAGTTTACAAGTAGTTAAAGGGAAGCTTTTCAAATTTACAGCTTCTCTTTTTTTCCATGTTTTTGTCTATCCATGCTGTTAAAAAGCTTGTTATAAATCAAAATTGAAATCGAAAGTCGTCTTCATTATACTGATTAAATCGCCTTATAACTCCGTATAATATACATGAAAGGTTGGGTTGAGTTCATACTGTACACTAGTACAGTGGTATTCTCGTTTTCGGCAATTCAAACACTATTTAAGAGATAAACACCAAGGGTTCGCTGGCCTCGATAATTAGTCAAAGTTTTATAGATTACAATCGTAAATTGAGGGTCACTTGAAATTATGTTTTCGAACAGTCCCTTTCAATTACACCTGTTATTCTTAGTTGTTTGGCAAAAATTCTAGTATTAGTCATAATTATGTTTATCAAAAGGTTGAGGAGTTTAAAAAGATAAAATCAAAATATGTTTTCAAAGATTATCACTGTTAGTGTTTAATCATGCATTTATAAAAAAAACTAAACTTTAAGTAGAAAACTTGATCAAACAATAATTTACGGTTAATTTCAGAGTATTTTGAGAATACCAATTTACGTTAAGGTAAGATGGTTTAATTTTTTTAAAACGTTACATTTTTAATTTTGAACATTTTAAACGTAAACATATCTTAAATTTTAATTGTTTTCCCTATAAAATGTTCAAAAATAAATTAGATGTTTACGTTGAAAGAACGCCAGAAATCTCTTACAAATGATACCATTTTATTTATTAAAACACTTTTGTGTAATTGTATTACTCTTGCGCTGAAAACTTTATTACTCTGCTGGGGTACTTGAAAACCAGGATATGCTGGGGGGGGGGGTCAATTTGACCCCCTCCCTCTAAATCCCATGTTTGATGTCCAAATATGACAAATAATACATTATTGGAAAGTTTTTGTGCTCTACTTTTAGAATCTGCAAAAAAATTTGCAAATTTGCAAAAATTGAATTTTTTATCGCAAAATTCAGTTATATAGTAAAAATGTTTGCAAAAAAAAATTTGTCCAAAAAATGATAAATTATACATTTTTGAAAAGCCCTTGACCATGCCATTTCAAATATCCAAAAATTTTTGCAAAATTTTAAATAACCTTATTTCTAATCAAGAAAAACTAAAAATGTGCAAATTTCCTTTGACAGGTTGTTTGCAAAAAATGTGCAATTTTTTGTTCGCAAAACTTGTGCAATTCGTTTCCTTATGTCAAAGGCTTTCCAAAAAGCTAAATTTTATCAAAATCTGACAAGTGGAAGTGGGTCAAAACAAAGATTTAGTTTGTTACAGGAAAAAGCAGTCATTCAGGCAGTGTGCCTGAGGACTCAGGCATTTAGTATTAAAGCCCGGTTTTAGGCCTAAAGGGAGGGCTTTGGGTATGTAGGAAAAGTCAGAAAATTTCAACAGCCTCAGACCAATACTTTTTGAGTTATGTAAAAAAAACAGGGGGGGTCAAATTGCCCCCCCCCCCAGCAGGAATATGGTTAATCCCGATCGCTTAATCTGAATATCATGTGCACACTGGACAATTTTGATTTTTCTTCATAATCCTCTTTTTTTTTATATCCCTACTGTATAAAAGTTACGTTTGATAACAATTACAGATACGATGCTATATCGATTGGACTAATATCCGATTGAACTAAAGTCAGCTGTTCACAAGCCGACTTTAGGAGCATTTAAACAAATATAAATTAAATCATGTTAATATGAACTTATTAACAACTATCTTAGTTTTATCACATTTGAGGACCAAAAGCAATTTTGAACGTTAGTCTTAATAAACATTAATCCAAAACTTACGTTAGTTCAATCGATCATTAGTTCTATTGATATGACACCATCAACACCAGAAATGTGCAAAAATTAAAAACCGGTTTTTCAAAAGTTAAAGAATGCATCTCTAATAATCTCTAGAAATTAATCTAAAGACTAAATTAATCTTGATATTAGCAAAAGAGAGGATCAAGCATTGATCTCGATAGCAACCATTCTAAAGTTTTCGGACTCTGGTTACTTCTTGGTTTCAATCATAATATTTAACAGTTTTTTATTCTTCTCAATAGCTCTTAAACAAGAGAAGTTATTAATGAAAGCATAATGATTTCAATCTTATGTACAATTTACTTCAGTTTGAAGAAATTATTAAATTCTAGGTTATTATCCAGGATGGCTCCAGTATCTAATGAGGGTATGGTTAGCAGAGAACCACCAGATATTGAAAACCTCCTTCATCTAAACCCAAAGGAACAAAATTCAATTAAAACATAACTTTTAAACATGATGTTGATATTTCAAACCATTAACTCTACTTTATATCAACGTTCAGGTTGCAAAGATTTACGGATTAAGAATCTTCAGTTTGCGGTGGTTAATTCAGAACATTAACCCTACAAAGGCTGGGAGTCTGAATCTATGTATAGCCTTGGGGGGCCTTAGAGAATAGCTAATAGAAAAAAATTAGACTTTAGTAGTTTGGGTGCCAGGGAGGGTTGAATAAAATGTCTAAAAAAGGGTCAACATTTTTTTTTGGTTTAAACAAATATGTAAGTGTGACACATGTTTTTACATGCATTTTTAAAGGGATTTTTAAATATATAGTTTTTAGATCTGTAGCTTTAGTCATAAAAAAAATTATGGGCTATTTTAGATTTTTTTTTCACAAACCAGACTTTTTACGCTGGGACAAACTACAGGGGGGGGGGGGGGGCAAACGCTCCCCAGTCAGCCCGTTTAGGGTTAAGTTAAAACTTGCTATTTTCTTCTCATTGTTTTCCAAATTTCTTGCGCAGAAAAGTCCACATTGTTTTACCATCTATTTTGTTTTAAAAGATTAAACCCTACGCAAACGCTGTTCCTTCTGCAGTAACAAAAAAGGTAAGAATCTATTTTTGATACAGTCGACGTCGTATATATCAATACAATGAAAACGACTTCTATTAAAATTTTGATTTCTACCAAGCTTTTCAAACAGCACTAGAAACTCATTGACATGTAAACAAAGAGAAGTTGCAAATCAACAGCTTCTTCTGGTTTACTTTTAAACTTAAAATTAACAAATAATTGTTATTTGGAATCAAAGCATTAATAAAAGTCGTCCTCATTGTATTGATATAATCGCCGACCATTATAAAAAGAACTTATCACCTACTTCAAACTTTAACTTATAACTCCTATATCTTTGCAAACTGATAGTTTTTTTTTTATATTCAAGACTTTGACTGGAAGCTTTATGAGAAGTTCAAAGTTTGAAATATCGAATGTATTTAAGATCAAATTGAAAATTTTACGGACTTAATAAAATTGACGAGTTCTTCAGTTTCTTTATCAAACAACTATTTATTCAACTTATTACAATCATTATCATTTCTCCACTCTCGAATTACAGAAGGTAAATAAAAAATATTAACACCAATTATTACTTTTTTAGCCATGGTTGACACAAGGTAATAGAAAAAAAATTATATCAGCAAAAAATACATCCATTCAGATTAACCATTTTTTTATAAATACATAATCATATAAATAATAATTTATCTAAAAACATACAAATAAATAAAAATATAAATTTAAATTGATGCATCATACAGATATACAGTTTATCAATACTGTTCCCTTTTTGACTTGGTCAAGACAAGTGTATTTTTGAAATGAATGATCTCGTTTCTCTTTTTCTTATATTTGCTGACATATTTTTACCTTTGCTCAAAAGGAAAAAAATCTTTATCCAGGCTAAGAAGCACTGGAAGCGTAATGAGGATAAAGCAGAAAACTTGTCTTGTTCGTCGTGTGACCCTCTTTACAAAAACTTTGAAGATATCAAGGTAGATATTCATTATTTGGTTTACGAAAGACCCATAAAACTCTAGAATTTAACTGGTTCAATGAAAACGACACAAAGCAATTGTGCATTTTACACAGGATATAGATCAATTTTACACAGGATACAGATCAATTTTACACAGGATACACATCAATTTTACACAGGATACAGATCAATTTTACACAGGATACAGATCAATTTTACACAGGATACAGATCAATTTTACACAGAATACAGATAAATTTTACACAGGATACACATCAATTTTACACAGGATACACATCAATTTTACACAGGATACAGATCAATTTTACACAGGATACAGATCAATTTTACTAAAGAGTTGATTTTTAAGCTACTGATACAACTATTTGATTGTTAAAACATCGATCAAATACATAAAAGATTGATCAAATGTCGTCTTCTTTTTCAAGCCGAGTTTCATGGGTAACCTTGTACAATCTTAATAAATTTTTAATTTCATAGGTAACACCAAGGTTATAATGCAAGGAAAGTATAAATGCAGTTGCGTATACTCTGCGTACATATTGAAACCAGTTCTGTAATTTGTAAACAAGAATAGATGCATCAGCGTTCGTTTAGTATCCGAGGAGGTTAAAAGCATCAAATTTTGATAATTTTGATAATTTACATAATAGTTTCCTATGACCAGAATATGTCATTGCTTTTTTATGTGAAAGATTAATCCCATGTCATTCTTCGACATCCGTCTTGTGTTTATTATCGCCCAGAGACAGTACACTGCAGTATAAAAGATGCGTACACCTCTGAGATAACTTTCCCTGCATTATATTCTTGGGTTACACTTTACAAATACAAGTTGAAATATAAAAAATAAAAAATATTTTTAGCACACTACTCTAAGCGAGAGAGGAGCACTGAGGGAGGCGGCCAGGTAAAACCAGGAATACAATTTTATAAGTACTTGAGTTAAACATTTTAGTGGGGATTTTTATGCCTTTATTTTCTCACAGGGTGAATAATTTTCATGGAGTAAGAAAAGCATTTTATTTCAAATTGTTTAGTTTAAGCATTTTCATTTATTACACTATGCCAAATTTTGATCCTGAAATGTGCAAATATATGCAAAAACACCAACCAAAAACGACCTAAAATGAACCGAAAACGAACTTAAAACGAACCAAAAACGAACCAAAAACGAACCGAAAACGAACCATAAACGAACCAAAAACGAACTAAAAACGAACAAAAAACGAACAAAAAACGAACCAAAAACAAACCAAAAACGAACAAAAAACGAACAAAAACCCAACCAAAACCGATCCAAAAACGATCTAAAAACAGAAACTGTCAATGTCATAATGATTGTTTTTTTCCTTTTTTAGGATTGGCATATTGCAAAGATTAAAATTTAGCAAACTTTTACAGAATGCAGTTTTGAAATCTAGAAAGTTTAATCAAATTTTAAAAAACGAAACAAAACTAAAAAAAGAGTATGTATAGTGAGATAGGAAAATTGAAAAGTTTAGAGAAAACAATTTGAAATTAACTCCTTTTCTTATACTATGCAAAATGTTCACCCTGCGAGAAAATAAAAGCTGAAAAAGACCAAAAACAAACCAACTAAATTGCTTAGCTTGTAGCAGGCTCTACATGTGCTTTGTACTAACAAAAGTTGGTCTTAAATTCAGTTGTACAGAAATTTAATGTTTTTAAACAATTTTTACCGACAACCATTATTTATTATTCAGCCTTCCAGCTATTTTGTAAAGTCGTGTTATTGTTGTTTTTGTCTCTAAATTTTGTCTGGTTCAGAAAGAATGTTTTGCATACACAATAATATTATCTTCAGCAGTTATATCAGGATTTTTTATTTCTATTTTCATTACTATGTATATGTACTTTTTATTAGAATATCCCAGATAGATTATACAAGTACAATAGTGTGAAACACAACAAAGAAATGGACCAATTATACATGACGAAGACAACATTTTCTTCCATTAGTTGGCATGTTTTCTTAGATTAAATAAAAAGTGTAAGATCAGAAAATAAAGGATTAAGATTTCCACCCCTATGCATGGTTTTTAAATTAATCAAAAAATCAATCGTTTAGTTTTGTTTAGTTTTAAAAACGATGAAAAAATAACGAAATAATCGTTATGAAAACTATCGTTTAAAAAAAACGAAAAACGATAGAATTTCTAAAGACGGCCATTTTTAAATGTCAATATTTAAAAAAAATATCGTTTTTAAAAACGATTATTTAGTTTTTCGTTTTTTTTTCTATGTCGTTTCTAAAACGAAGACCTCATTTATCAAAAAAGTGGAAACGATCCATCCCTTTGTAACCGGATTTACACCTAGGTGCTTGAAGTGCGCGGATGCCCCGTGTCAGAAGAGCTGTCCAACCCAGCTTGATGTAAAGAGCTTTATTGGTTCTATTGCAACCAAAAACTATTATGGAGCGGCTAAGGTAAAAGTATTCATCAATATCAAATCAGAAATCGAATTTTCTGGCTGAACTGTCTACCACCGGTGGTTCAAATTTGAACCTCCAACGGTTCGGATCCTTCCCTAAAAATCAAACCAACATTAGGTGTTTCAGCGACTCAGTTCAAATTCTTTAAATTCGGTCTCAAGGACATTGGATTTAGATATGCCATTGCACAGACGAATCAAACTGAGAAGATTATTCTCCCCTCTGGATTTCCCGGGAATATTTAGTCCATTTTCAAGATTTAAGCCGGCGGTCAATTAAAACCGGACCAGCGCGGTGGGTGCAATGATTTCGAATAAATGAGACACTGGTAGAAGATATAGATCGAAAGCAGAGAGCAGAGGAAAGATATTTGCAATGAGGAAATTTAGAAAAAATGGGTTAAGGAAATGGGAAGTGATTGAAAAGTGAAAGTAAAATAGAAAATAAACAACTTGTAAACGGTGATAATGGCCAATATTTCAATATCAATGGAAAAATGTTGTGTTCAAGTTTTTTGTAACAGTCATTAAATGTAGTTGGATAATGGGCAACTTATAAATTGACGAACTAAATGTATCATTATATGGGGTTGTTTAGACTTGTGTGTGGGAGGTTGCAACCTTGCAGCTGCAGAGGAGGGTGCAATTAATATTGGAGGATTGCAACACTTTGCTGTTGATATGTTCAAGCAAATGAAAATTTCCCAGGTAAAACATATTTTGCCTTGAAATAAAATACAAAAATCAATCTTCTATCTATCTATCTGTCTATCTATTTATCTATCTATCTATCTATCTATCTATCTATCTATCTATCTATCTATCTATCTATCTATCTATCTATATATCTATCTATCTATCGATCTATCTATCTATCTATCTATCTATCTATCTATCTATTTATCTATCTACCTATCTATATAATCTTCCAATTAGAGGTGAATCCTGAAATCAGTGCATAAACAGTAAAGAGTACAGGGAAATTTGTACCTCTACTCAAGCAATGATAAAGTAAAACCTGAAATCTGAAGTCTGATATATTTTGTTTTATTGTAGGTTCTGCCTCCTGATGTTCCTGCCGATGTTGGTGAAAGCTACCGCTGTAAGATTGCTCTACTTGGCTGTGGACCTGCTTCAATATCTGCAGCAACTTTTCTAGGTAAAGCCTTTCACTATGCCATTGGTCGGCCCTCGTACTGTACCCACCTTCTTGGATTAATTCTGTACCGGCCTGAAATTTCTAAAATTGGTAGATTGGTACACTGAAGCAATATTTGAGTAACATTTTTTTAAAGACTTAAAACAAATTAATCCATTTAAATTTTCAAAACTGGATAAACTCCAGGGCTTGGTCACATTTTTTCCAATCCATAGTTCATAGTTATTCAGCCAATCCACTCATAAAAAAATTAATACATATTTTGTTTATATTAGCTTTACAACCCAGTTTTCCCTGGAAACAGAATTTTCTAGAACAAACCCGTTGTTCTAAAGAGTTTCCCATTTAAATCTGAGGTGAATCTACAGGATCATAAATGATGATCAGTCATACGAACAATCACCAAAACAGAGATTATAACTTATATATATATATATTTTAGCATTTCAGAATAGACATATATAGATAAAGAGCATACCTATATACAAGGTTAAGAACTCCTCACTACTAGATTGCAGATTTTAAACTTTCTTGTTCCCGCATTTCTTCTTTCTGTGGAAGACAAAATTTGGTCACCACCCACAATATATAATATATACGTTTGGATTATATCTCTGCATCCAAAAAACGTCGAAACTGATGAAACGATCAGGCCCAAAGGCATTTTTACTGCTATTACCTTTAAACATTCAGAGAATTGTAAGATTCTCTCAAGGATTGTTGGAAACTATTCTAGCATAACAGAAGCATACTCTCTCCATTTCAAAAGCAATTCCTTTTTAGCGGGTTTGAGGAAAAATATCTTTGAATAAAAATGTCTGACAGGTTTTCCATTCTCTAAATTCAATTTATCTTAATATGATCTACAAACTTTTAAAACCAAATTGAAATATAAGATAGGGTTCTATTTAAACTGTATGTTTATGTTCATAAATCATGATATATATTTGTTTAGTTTTTTAAATCCTGAGGCATTAAACTTCAAAATGGTTTAACTACACTCTAATTACTTCCATGTTCCTTTCGAAGATTTAGTTTTCTAAACATTTCTGATCATTTGTTATTAAAACAATAATAAAATGAAATGTTGAAGGTTTCCATCATCACATTTCAAAGATATTGGATTAGAAAATTTAGATATTGTGCAGGCTAATATGTATTTTATTAATTAACGTTTTAGAACGTGTTTGAATATTTCACTGCACAAAGTGTTCTTAGCCCAGATTTAACGAACTACCTACAGCTGCGCCAGTTCAAATTTGAATCACTGATTCAAATCCTTTCTTAATTATTAACTCTAAATCGGCGGTTCAAATAGACCCGGCAGTAGATAACTCTAATTCACTTAATTCAATTCTAGCCACCCAACCAGAGGCCGAATTTAAAGAATTTAAGCCGCGGTTTAAATTTAAGCCGCCGCTCAAATATGGTTGGTTCCACTTAAATTTGTATTAAATTTTTCAAGATTTAAGCCGGCGGTCAATTAAAACCGCATTTTTGGGGGAGTTAAGACGTGGCTTAAATTCATTAAATTCGGACACAGGATTAAACTACTTTTAATACAGAGAAAAATCAATCAATGACACTTAATTTTAATATTTGGCCTTTTTATAGTTTTTTTTTATGTTTTACTTGATTTTTAAATGATTTTTGTAATTCCGATTCTTATCCAGTCTGCCAATGTTAAGGATTTAACACTGAGGTTTAAAACTCTAATAATCGAAGAACATTTTATCATTTTCCGCCAAATAATTTTGTACTCAGATAGATTTTCCTCCCAGTTTAAATTTTCAGAATTTCAAATATTGCATTTTACAAATTTTATTATTATTTTCATAATTGTAATTATATTAAACTTATTATGATTTTTAACTATCTAAACTTAAAATCGTTGAGGAAATTTTATTTTAAGGATGCTTTTAACTACAATTAAATTCTTATATAAGACACCGACAGAATTTATATAAATTGAATTTGAAGCTGTCTTGTATTTACGCTCTCAGTTCAGAGGGATATGTGTAATTAACATAAACATAATCAATATTTCGGTGTTGAAACGTTTTGGTCGGTAATGAAAAATCTTTAAATTTATTTTTTGTCGGATCGAGGAAATGACTAGCCCTGAAAGGCTGAAATACATGAAACAAATATAGCTCTTAACTGTATAATATTTTTAAGACAAGCTTTAAAAAAATAGTAAGTAATTATTTCCTAATTAAATGTTGTATAACTTAATATAATTGCATTTTTTTCAATGTATTGGCTAAGTACTTCTCATTAGAAGCTAACTGCTAATTAATAATTAACTAGTAAATAGGGGGGATGCATTGCGCAATTATCAACCCTAATGGCTGGGGGGTCTGAATCCGGGGGGGGGCGTTTGGCGCTTCCCCCCCTCAAGAAAAAGGCCCTATAGAATAGTTATAGGGTTGAAATGCATGTTCATTGCCCAATTTTTCAAGGCCAGCTCAAAGTAAAAAAAATTGGGTGCTAGGGAGGGTTGAAAAAATGCATAAAAAAGATTAAAAAATGAGAAAAAAAATATTTTTTGTTTTAAACAAATATCAAAATTAAAAATATAGTTTTTAGATCTATATTACAGCTATTTTAGATTTTTTTCCACAGACCGGACCCTACCCTATAAATAAAAAAAAATCCTTTAAATTACTATTCATTAAAAGTCACAAAATTTCTTGGTGATAGTGTCAAAAATAAGAGTACT
Organism: Eurytemora carolleeae; assembly: GCF_000591075.1. Taxonomy (NCBI): domain Eukaryota; kingdom Metazoa; phylum Arthropoda; class Copepoda; order Calanoida; family Temoridae; genus Eurytemora; species Eurytemora carolleeae. The sequence continues at coordinate 71,116 of NW_019396505.1, forward strand.
AGGACAAAAAGAACTACAGGGGGGACGCCAAACGCACCCCTTCCCCAGCCTGTTTAGGGTTAAGTCTGTGTATGATGGATTTGCACGAAAAGCTCACGAAAAAATACAAAATATACTTTTGCTAACTTATTGTAATTTTGTATATTTGTGAATATCAATATGAATGATGTAGGAAGACTGGGATATCAAAATATTACAATATTTGAGAAAGAAGATTATTTCGGAGGACTCAATACATCAGAGCTACCAGCATATAGGTAATATACGGCAAATTCATATTAATTGTTTAATTAATTCTTTTATTCTAGGCTTCTGTTTTTTAACTTTTATTGTGGCTTTATAAGTGTGAATGCATTGTCTTTTCGTACATTATAAAACAATAAAAAATGTCTAGGATTCATTATTTTTTTCGTGGATTTTCAAAACTTTGGCGTTTATTGGATACGGAAACAATTTCAATAAATTAGAAATTTAACCAGATTCTTCAATGGTATCTCTGGCATTTTTGAAAAAAAAAACATTTGAAAAATGGTAGGACCAATTTTGTTATGTTTTAAAAAAGACATTGCTAAACTTAGGTGTTAGGTACTTTCCTAAAGGATTTTTCTTAAGTGGCAACTTCCCAAGTGACAATTTCCCAAATTGCAACTTTCCAAATGAGCTATTTCCCAACCGGTAACTTTCCAAAGGTTAATTAAGGCCCTTTGAGGCGCCGCTGGCTGCAATGGTGGCTGAGCGCTGCGGCTAGGATGAGCTAGGAGGTCAAGCGCCTCGGCCAGAACATGCCGGGGCCGAACGCTTCGGCGAGGACAGACTTGGGAAGTTGCCGCTTGGGAAATTGCACATTTGGGAAGTTACTTCTTAGGAATAATCCTTTGGGAAAGTACCTATAAACATCTAAAATTAGGTTACCTATAATGAATGCCCCAAGATACACTTAATACTTTAAGTATTTCAAATGTTAGAAGATTTTTAACCTTTTATAAAGAAATTAATTGTTCTATCAATAAACTTTTACGCTTTTGATGTAAATCAAATTATCCTGAATAAATATTGTTCAGGCTACCCTACGATGTTGTCAACTTTGAGATAGATTTGATGAAAGATGTCGGAGTCAAGGTGAGCGTGGAATTAAAGATTTTGCATGGTTAGGGGAATAAAGTGAACTTAGGATATAACTAGATTAATTATCAAGATTAATTTGTATCCCTCTCAAAAATTTAATATTTTAGCTAAGCCGGAGTGATTAAGGAGTGGGTGCAGGGACGCCATGAGCCTCGCCAAATCGTCTCCGAGCCTCTGGATTCGCATTTGAATATTTAAAATGACCTGAGGCCAAATTTAACGATTTTGAGTCGCGCGGCTGAAATTTAAGCCGGGGCTCAAATATGGTTGGTTTCACTTAAAATTGTATTAAATTTTTCAAGATTTAAGCCGGCGCTCAATTGAAACCGGTTTATGGGGATTTGAGACGCACTAAAAATAGATATTAGAATAGATATTATAGAATTTATGCATAAATGTTTTAGAAAAAAAAAATGTTTTCTTGGATAATAAAGTTAACACTGCATAACTATTTAGATTAAATATTTTCTTTGAATAATGTTATTTATTGCTTTTATCTATATCTATTCTAACCTTTAGGGTGTAGCGCTTGGTTCTTTAAAATACTAATCTGTGGATACAGAGGCTTGTAGCGGCCCTGCACCCTGATAGCGCCGAATGAAGGATTTATATCTCTAATTGGATAATGAGATAGATAGAATGATATATGTTACCGCCATACTATCTTTATTGGTTCAGAATAGACAACAAACACATGACTGAACCATGCTTGGATCAGGCGCTAATGGACTCGGCATATAGGAGAGCTCCATCGTGTGATGTAATGCTATTCTTCAAATAATGCCAAGTACCTTGGTTCATAAGAATTTAATTTTGATATTTTGATAATAATGCCAAGTACCTTGGTTCATAAGAATCATTTTGATATTTTCAATAACTTGTGTTTAGAACTGTTGGTCCATAAGCCATGTTATTTAATAGTTTTTAAAGGGACTGAAAGCGTAATTTCATGCGACTTTCCATGCAAAGATGACAATGCCCGATTTACAACGATACCCTGAAAAGCTTTGTCATATAAAACATAAATTATAAATTCATGTTTTTGTTTCTTAAAATTTTTCATTTCATTTTCGGTTTCTCTGCATAAGGGATTTGCACATGCATTTCTTGCTTATAAGAAGCAATTAAGTTTAGATTAAGGTTTTAATAGTAATGTTGTGAATCGGACATTGCCATCCTTGCATAAAGGGTCCCTTTAAGTCACGCTTACACTCCCTTAAAGATGAAGATAACGACAGATAACTTCTTTTCGTGAAAAAAGTGGAGACTGTGAATTTGCAGCTTTGAGGAACCAAAATTTCAACTTTTCTATTTATTGAATTGCGTGTATAGAAAAATATTTTCGATAAATTTAAAAAACAAAATCCCATATATAAAACAAAAGAATCTGCAAAATCTTAGATTAATTATTAAACTGTACAAATAAAATTATTGAATCTGTACTTTTTCTTAATCTCTATATTTAAGCATAATACATAAATAATCTTTTTTTCTTGTTTGAAGATTGAGACTGGAAGAATGCTCCATAATTCAGATCTTACTTTGCTTAAACTCAAGAATGACGGATTTGCTGCAGTCTTTATTGGTAACTAAACAAGAAATTGATTATAGTGCTTACATATCTACATAGAATAAATGCATAGTTAGATCTGGGCACGTTTTGCCTTTTTTCTAGTCGTTTGTTGAGGAAGCCGTTCGATTTTTAGCAAATAACGGAACGTTTATTTCGTTAACGGTATTTTCCGTTTTTTTAACGAAAGCTACCGTTTATTAACTGTCTCAATATAATTAACGACGTAAAAGGCAGATATTTCAGAAATCGTTGCCTAAAACTATATGATTCAAAGCATTTGGCACACACCCTGTAACACTCACTGTTCTAGCTGTACATAATTCTATACACTACACTTTTTGTTCTCAAATTCTCTTACTTGTTATGCAATATCCCTCATGTTCTTGGTTAAATTTTGAAATCAAAGTTTTGTTTGACGCCCAATTAACCACTAATATATTATCGATTACCAGAATTTTGTATAGACAGTAGAAACCGTGTTCGTAGACTCTATATGTGTGTTCTTTGTTTTGCACACATGGCTTCGTTCCGTATTACTCTTGCATGTGCTCTTGTAATTGCTTAATTAATTTCAGACATAAGGTATTTGATTATAATGTTCTAGGTATTGGAAACCCTGAACCTAAAACTATTCCTATATTTACTGGTTTAACTGAGAATATGGGATACTATACATCGAAATCCTTCCTGCCTCAGGTATCGTACTAAGGGAGAAAACCATAAAAATAATTTTGAAAACCTAGGAAATCTGAGCAATGTTGAAATATTCTGAGGAATCATGGTTTTCTTCTAAATTAAACAGTTTATGAACCTTTATTATCTATATTATTTAATAATTACTCATTTAAGTTGATATTTTAATCATTCCTATAAGGGTGGTAGGGTGTCAAAAATGTTTAATTCGAAATGAAATTCTTTTCACTTAATGTGCAACTTTTCTTGTCTTTGAACTCATGTCACAGGACGCATTTGGGCATTAATGTTATGTTAATTCAGTAAATAAAAATTAAGATAAAATGATATAAAAAAGTTTTTAAAGTATTCAAAGTCGTTTTTTAAATACCTTGTTGTGCAAAAGGCTTTTTTTACAAGATTGTTTACCAAGAATTTAAAAATGTTGAAACTGAAAAACAATGCTTTATTAAAAACAACAGAACAGAACAACAGAAGGAAATTATATTTTCTTAATCAATTTTGAGAAGCATGTTTTTATCAGAAAATAGGGGGGAAAAGCCAGTAAGTGACTGCTGTTGTTGTTGTTGTATCCATAAAATCATATTAGCGTATATAAACAAGGAAAATAAAGAAGATTTGAATTGGCCACATAATGAATGGATTTGCTCAGTTATTACATCACCCTGGCCGATTTGAGTGTTGGTAGGTGCATGTTATGTCATTCAGCATCCGATAACGACTGTTATTTATACCATCGGACTTAATGCTGGGAGCAAGCAAGGTGTTTATTGCTAAATTGCGATTTTATTAGCAATCTTGGAAGGAGGGTTTGAACCACCGCCCTACATACTGTTATCAAAATGACGCTACTCACTAAGCTACGAAGCTGCTATTTCACTACATTACTGTCTAGGTATCCCGTGCCTCCAAGCCTGGAATGTGTGCCTGTAAGAGCCAGCTGCCTGAAATATGGGGGAATGTTATTGTGCTAGGTGCTGGAGATACTGCATTCGACTGTGCAACTTCGGGTACTGTTGAAGGGACAGTGTATAATTTCAATTGACTCTCCGTGAAGCAAAAATAGCATTGCCCGATTCACAACGTTAGACTTGAACTATAATCTGATAAAAATTGTGGAATATGATGTCGTTTTCCCAACTTGAAAAGTGTTTATTTCTGTGAATTTCCCCATTATAATGCGTAAGCAACTGTACCTATAGAAACGTGAAATGAAATAGACATTTTTAATTTAGCAAAAACATACAAGGGTACATCGGGGATCAGGCATTGCCATTTTTGCATGAAGGGTCACATGAACTTAAGCTTACAGCCCCTTTAATTAAATGGCTCAATTGATTTCACGCATAATATTAGTGACAACGTACTCTTGGCTCTTTTATGGTAATGCTCAGAACCAACGTTTTTTTAAATGTTAATTCTTCGTAGCGACGGTTGTAAAATTACATAAAACATTAGTTTGATATAAATTGCAGACTTTATAAATGATTAGTTTGCCTACAAAACATATTTTATTTGTTTTTAAAAATTACACTATTTCTTCTGTTGCAGTGCAGAAAGTTGCAACATTTAGCATTTGTATTTAGAATGAAATCTAGGGATTCACAATACCAGCTTGCAGGACTAGTGGTTCTTGGGATTCATTATACCAGCTTGCAGGACTAGTGGTTCTTGGGATTCACAATACCAGCTTGCAGGACTAGTGGTTCTTGGGATTCATTATACCAGCTTGCAGGACTAGTGGTTCTTGGGATTCACAATACCAGCTTGCAGGACTAGTGGTTCTAGGGATTCACTATACCGGCTTGCAGGACTAGTGGTGCTAGGGATTCATTATACCGGCTTGCGGGACTAGAGGTTCTAGGGATTCACTATACCAGCTTGCAGGACTAGTGGTTCTAGGGACTCACAATACCGGCTTGCAGGACCAGTGGTTCTAGGGATTCATTATACCAGCTTGCAGGACTAGTGGTTCTAGGGATTCACAATACCGGCTTGCAGGACTAGTGGTTCTTGGGATTCATTATACCAGCTTGCAGGACTAGTGGTTCTAGGGATTCACAATACCGGCTTGCAGGACTAGTGGTTCTAGGGATTCATTATACCAGCTTGCGGGACTAGTGGTTTTAGGGATTCACTATACCAGCTTGCGGGACTAATGGTTCTAGGGATTCACTATATCGGCTTGCAAGACTAGTTGTTCTAGGGATTCACTATATCGGCTTGCAAGACTAGTTGTTCTAGGGATTCACTATACCAGCTTGCAGGACTAGTGGTTCTAGGGATTCATTATACCAGCTTGCAGGACTAGTGGTTCTAGGGATTCACAATACCGGCTTGCAGGACTAGTGGTTCTAGGGATTCACAATACCGGCTTGCAGGACTAGTGGATCTAGGGATTCATTATACCAGCTTGCAGGGCTAGTGGTTCTAGGGATTCATTATTCCAGCTTGCAGGACTAGTGGTTCTAGGGATTCATTATACCAGCTTGCAAGACTAGTGGTTCTAGGGATTCACTATATCGGCTTGCAGGACTAGTGGTTCTAGGGATTCATTATACCAGCTTGCGGGACTAGTGGTTCTAGGGATTCATTATACCAGCTTGCAAGACTAGTGGTTCTAGGGATTTACTATACTGCGACCGGCTTGCGGGACTAGTGGTTCTAGGGATTCACTATACCGGCTTGCAGGACTAGTGGTTCTAGGGAATCATTATACCAGCTTGCAGGATTAGTGGTTCTAGGGATTCACAATACTGGCTTGCAGGACTAGTGGTTCTAGGGATTCATTATACCAGCTTGCGGGACTAGTGGTTCTAGGGATTCACTATACCGGCTTGCAGGACTAGTGGTTCTAGGGATTCATTATACCAGCTTGCTGGACTATGGTTCTAGGTATTCACTATACCGGCTTGCTGGACTATGGTTCTAGGTATTCACTATACTGGCTTGCGTGACTAGTGGTTCTATGGATTCACTATACCGCGACCGGTTTGCGGGACTAGTGGATCTAGAGATTCACTATGCTGGCTTGCAGGACTAGTGGTTCTAGGGATTCATTATACCAGCTTGCGGGACTAGTGGTTTTAGAGATTCACTATACCGGCTTGCGTTACTAATGGTTTTAGGGATTTACTATACCTGCTTGCGGATCCTGTACATGATCCTGTACACGAACCTGTACATGATCCTGTACATGAACCTGTACGTGATCCTGTACATGAACCTGTACATGAACCTGTACATGATCCTGTACACGTACCTTACATGATCCTGTACATGATCCTATACACGAACCTGTACATGATCCTGTACATGATCCTGTACATGAACCTGTACACGAACCTGTACATGATCCTGTACATCATCCTGTACATCATCCTGTACATGAACCTGTACATGAACCTGTCCATGAACCTGTCCATTAACCTGTACATAAACCTGTACATGAACCTGTACATGAACCTGTACATGAACCTGTACATGAACCTCTTCATGAACCTGTACATGAACCTGTACATGAACCTGTACATGAACCTGTACATGAACCTGTACATGAATCTGTACATGAACCTGTACATGAACCTGTACATGAACCAGTACATTAACATGTACATGAACCTGTACATGAACCTGTACATGAACCTGTACATGAACCTGGACATGAACCTGGACATGAACCTGTACTAGAACACTTGTCCCACAAGCCGGTATAGTGAATTCCTAGAACCACTAGTCTTGCAAAGCGAATCCCTAGAACCATTAGTCCCTGTACAGGTTCGTGTAAAGGTCCATGTAAGGTTTAGATTAAAGTTTTTTTAAATTTAGGATTGTATTATCTAGAATACTGAATTATGGAACTAATTTACATACCCTTGTTTTCCAAATCGACCCAAAATACAGACCAATTGCGTGACCTGAAAAATTTCTTTGCCATGACATGTATAATGGTTTAGGGGGTCAGAAATTCGAATCCGATTTTACATAAATCTGAACACACATGGGGGACCCAGAGAAGGCCCCCAAAAATGGCCCAATGGCTCGACCGAATAAGCTGACATTTTTTTAGGTAACCCTTGAGTACCCCGGGGGTTACATAGACTAAAAAAATTGATTTTTCTTTTTCAAAGATCGAAATTTAGATTTTTTTACATCGATTTTTTTCAAAATTTGATTTTTGAAAAATTCTACGGGCAACGCCAGTCAATTCAAATACTTAATAAATTAAGAAAACTTAATTTTTTTTCAGCTCTGAGGTGTGGTGCTAAGAGGGTGTTTGTTGTCTTCAGAAAAGGTTTTATTAATATTAGGGCTGTTCCTGAAGAAGCTGAACTTGCAAAACAGGTTTGTTCAATTCACTGCACTATTTAATGTCATAACTTGAGTCTAAGAGTCGTCTTCCCATTCCAGAGTATTATGGTTCTTACTGAATGCAAGAGCACAACCTTTTTAAACTTTAATCTTTTTCCATTGAAAATGAATAGAAAAAAAGACAACAAAATTCTGATCTTAAAAATTGTTTTTATGGAAACCTTCAATTTTTGAATTTTGATTTTTTTCAATTTTAAGAAAAAACGTTGTTTGATTTTGATATTGAAATTTAAAGCATAAAAGAGCAACTGGAGCAAAACTTTCAAAACGTAATGCCAGTAAGCATAAAAAAATAAAGAAAGTTTAATATATTTAATTTTTTCATATAACTTATTTATAGCTTCACAAAATCTAAAAAAAAACTACAAGTGAATAAAGGTTGTATATTGTTTTCCATTACAGAATGATTCCAATAACCAGAAAGCTGTAGAATACGAAGACGTATTTACAGCAATACTAACGTGCATTTGAAGTTGTTACCAAGCAAATAGCTTTAATATAGCAAGCTCTTAAATCACTTATCATGTGAAATGGGTCTGTTCACACTGCACAATTGATGTGACTTATGTTCATCATGGACTGTTACTTCCTATTCTAGATTTTTCTGGGTATGCATTGTATCAGTGTATATCGTAGCGATGGCCACTGAAACTTTTGATATTTTTAGACTGAAAGGTTTTAAAACCATCGTTTTTGCCTTATATTTTTTCTAGCGTAACAAATTTGCATGTTTGATAAAAGCAAACTTCTGCAGAATGAAAAGTTTTAAAATGTTAGAACCTTCTAATATTGTGGTAAAATCCTTTAAACGTCTAAAAACATTAAAATTTTCTGTAAAATGAATCTGGTGAATGCTTCTTCCCTATGTATATCTAATAATAATTCTTATGTAGGAAAAATGTGAGTTTATCCCATTTCTGTCTCCCCAGAAAGTGATCATGAAGAACGGCAGGGTGGGCGGTATAGAGTTCTACAGAACAGAACAGGTTTAATAATAGTCATTATAGTTTCAGGTTTATGCAATAATATTCTTTAGTTTCAACGCTCATTTTTTCCCATTTAAGTAACGTAAGGTTAAGCCACTATTTAATTAAAATTTCCTTTAAGTATTAAGATATTCATGTTTCTTAAATATTTATATGGTTTTAATATTTATGTACCTTTGAATATTTATGTCTGTATGTCCGATCATACTCAGGAACCCCTTGAACGATTTGCCTCAAATTTTGATTGGGTAACGCGGGAGAGCCACAAGATCTATTGGTTTTAAAATTAATGAGTAACAATTCTGATAAGAATTTATTTAAGGATGATGCGGGTAAGTGGATAGAAGATGAAGAACAGACAACTAGACTTAAATGTGATTTTATCATATCAGCATTTGGTTCTGGATTATATGATCCTCAGGTACGTATCTATAAAATCTCTGTCATAAATATTAGTAATAACCCTATATCTTTGAAACCTGACCCTATAAATATATATATATATATATTATGTTATAATAACCTGACTGTATTATCGGTCAGTTTATTCTTTATCTGTACCTTATACTCAAATATAGTTAGTTGAATATAGACTCTGGTTACGGACGGTTAGAGATACCATTGCTCGGTAGAGAGTATAGAGTTCTATAGCTTTGTGTGTCGATAAATACATCCTTGAGAATACTGAGAGAGTTGTATCATACATACTTAAGAATACAGAGAGATTTGTATCTGGATTGATACATGCTTAAGAATAATACAGAGAGAGTTGTATCTGGATTGATAAATACTTAAGAATACAAAGAGAGTTGTATCTGGATTGATACATACTTAAGAATATTACAGAGAGAGTTGTATCTGGATTGATACATACTTAAGAATAATACAGAGAGTTGTATCTGGTTTGATACATGCTTAAGAATAATATGGAGATAGTTGGATCTGGATTGATACATACTTAAAGAACTATAGGAGTAAGGCATTAGTTACAAGTTTGTCTGTTTATATGTCCGATCATAAATTGCTTCCAGTCAATCCATGTCGTATTTTCAAAATCAGTTCTGCAGTTTAAAAAAATTCTGTAAAAATACGTTGTTGTTGAGTTTTTTAAAAAGGATTTTTTACTTTAAAGACTAATTGAATTATGTCAAAACGGGTTTAATACTTTTGTCGATTATTGGCAATCTAAATTAATTATAGCTGAATAATACACGAAAAACAGGAAAACCGTTCGTACATTTTCGCTTCTTAAATCTGTTTTTTAAGGTACCATGCATGTTGGAGGGANATCTAAAAATGTTGGTCATTAAAGTAAAAAAGGTTTACTTTTGGAGGTGACATTTTCATAAATGTTTAAATGGTTTACACTCCTAAAAAAGCTGCATCAGGGTCGTCAGGGTTAGAGTCAAGGTCTTCCAATTCTTGCCTAGAAAGATAAGGATGAGTGGAACACCTGGAAGAATGCTAGGACACAAGTATGTTAAAATCAAAAGCATATTCAATACATTCAAGAGGGGGGGGGGGGCTCTAAGGCTAGAAAGTCAAAAAAGGTTCAGCTAAAAATACAAAATAAAACCTAGAATCTTGAGATGAAGTGTTTAATTGTGATAATTCCTATTGGTGTTCCATTCGCAAGTCACTTTTGTAAAGAAGCCCCAATTAAAAACGATCAGTTTTCAAAATTAAAAACATTGATATCTAATTCATATTTTATCAGAAAAAGCTTTTAAGGGTACCATTGTGAATCGGGCATTGCTATCTTTGTATGGGATTTGGAGGGTCACTTGAAATTACGCTTACAGTCCCTTTAATTAAATAAATTATAGAAAGATAAAGATTTAAAAATTAAAGTAATAGATAAGTGAAATATATTGAACCTTAGTTTTTTAGCTGGGGTAAGCTGAACATGGTTGGAAGAAAAAAAGTCTAATATTGACTTTTGAGACTGTGTGGACGTGGTGTTACTACTACTAGGGTTGTTTCGTTTCATGTTATCTGAAAATGCAAAGATAAAAATTTTGTCTCAGTTCATGGTCATGATGTCAGTAAATTAAAAGTAAAACATATAAATTTTGATTTTCCATATAGTGTTGACGTTCATATAAAAAAAATATCAAAGATATTTCACATTATAAACTGCCAAACTGGTGACTAGTGAGAGCACTGCATTGAGCGAGCAGTATTTGAATCACAAAGTTTTGGTTTTAATTGCGCATAATTCTGAGTTATGCCGCGTACTCGGAAAAGTACGGATGTATTTAATGGAGGAGGCTGGATAGATATAATATGTAGGAACATGATAATTGATATCATTTCATAAAGTTTATTTTCATTGTCACTTTCAAGTAAACTTTATTATTTATACAGAATAAATAAAAACTATACTTTAAATGAGAAATGATTTGTAAAAATCCAGGGGGGGGTACACCCCCCCCTAATTTCACTCAGGGGGGGGTAATGGACTGCCACCCCCCCCTTGAAACCGCCTATGCTCACACATCTACATAAATTGGTTGAAAGTGTACTTTTACTTTAAAAAATGGTTTTCTATTACTTTTGAATGGGAAGTTTCTTCCATGTTTTACGGAATTAGCAACAGAACACTTAAACATATAATTATAAACATTTAAAAAAATGTTCAAATACAAATTGAACCCTGTTACCAGTATTGGGATTTGTATATTAAATGTCTCTCATCTCAGAGATAAATATTTGCACACTAACTACAGTGGTCGGTGTTTATATCAATACAATGAAGACGACTTTTCTATTTCAGTTTTGGTTACTAACAAGCTTTTTTTTAATTGTAAACATAAAGAAGCTGTTAATTGACAACTTCTCTCTGTTTCCATGTTATTTGTGTATTCAAACAGTTTAAAAGCTTTGTATAAATCAAAATTTGTAAGTCGTCTTCATGTCATGAATATGTACGACTGTATTTTAAGGTGAAAGAAGCTATGGCACCTTTGAAACTGAATAGATGGGGAACCCCAGAGGTCAACACTAATACTATGGAAACAAGGTAGAATGCATATTGCACAATTGCACAATTGCACATTGCACAATTGCACATTGTACAGAACACACGTATGCTTAAAAACGGGGTTTGGTCATTACAAAAATTATTCTGATTACTACGGGCGCTTTTAAGTGACTTGCGCATTTCTACACCAAGAATATATATATTAATTATCTAAAGAAATCGCGTTAAAACGACAATATCTTCCACATTATTTATCAGAGAAATGGTTCAAAGGTAACAATTGTGAATCGGGCATTATCATCTGTTCTTGGAGGTTCACTAGAAATTAAGCTTTAAGTACAAAGTTTTTAGATACACAATGCAAAGGCTAAAATTTATTCATACATTTTGTTGCAAATCTTTTGAATATTTGAAATTTCTTGAATAAAAGCAGGAATAACTTGGATTGGTTGGATTGGTTAACAGTTGATGTTTTATCACCAACATTTATAGAGGCTCTTTCCTACTTTATTATCCTAGTGCACTTCTTTATATACTTCCTATATCAAATATACATTCTGGGAACTTTAAGCATATATTATTCATAATATGTCCTTAATTTCAACATATACAAATGTTGAAGTTTTTTACATGAATATTACATTGGGGTGTATGCATGTCTTTTAAATACTTTGATTATTAATTTATACAAGAATCAGGGGCGTATACAGGAATTTGCCCAGGGGGCTAAAATAATAAAAACTATTCAGGGGGACACAGTTTGGGGCTATATACCCCTTATCAATTGTGTTCACTTGTCTGCACGTTTTTCGCTCGTTTTTGCAATTTTTTGCTCGGTTTTACCCGTTTTTGCACGTTTTCCCCTAGTTTTTGCACGTTTTTCTCTCGTTTTAGCACGTTTTTCTCTCGTTTTAGCACGTTTTTCCTCGTTTTTGCACGTTTTCCTCGTTTTTGCACGTTTTCCTCGTTTTTTCAAGTTTTTGCCCTTTATTTTCTTTCAGAGTTAACATTTTTAATATTCAAAGAGAAGCAAACGTTTTTTAATCTTTGTTCTGAACATTTTTTTTCTTTCAGCATGTCAAATTTGGACCCAGGCCGAAGATATGTGCCAAAAATGGTTTAAAACGATCCAAAAACGTTGCAATTTTCCAATTTTTATAAAAGATATTGCAAAGTTTAATAAAAGCAAACTTAAACAAATGTTGGAAGCAATATTGAATTACTTCTAAAAACGATCCAAAATTAAACCAAAAATATTGCAATAAAAAAAAATCAAAATCGTCCATAGGATTGCGAGTTGACGATTTAATATCGGAGAATTAACCGTAAGGCCGCAAAAAAAAATTAGTTTTTTATTTTCATGTTATACATAATTTTCTTGTAAATTTAATGCTGAATTTAAATCTGAAAAGTGTTTTAAAAAAATTGAAAATTGAGTGAGTTAGAGCTAAAAAATTCATCAAATACATTAACAAGTTAAAAAACCGGAATTTAGTACCCTTATTTGGACATAACATCCTAAGATTTTAACATCTTTACAAATGTTTTCGAATCTGAATTCAGCATGAAATTTCCAAGAAAATGACGTATCACATTTATTTTTTTGAAATATTTTTTTATGCCCTACGGCGATTTCTCCAATATTAAATCGTCAATTCGCAACCCTATGGACGATTTTAAAATATTTATATTACAATATTTTTTTTAAAGTAAAAACGCAGCGACCTCAGGTGGGCGGCTGGCTGATTTCTAAAAAAGTTACAAATCAATCACCCTTACACTCATGATAGTCCGGCCCAGTATGCACCTTTGATAACAATGCATTAATGAAAATCATTTCTACATAGTAACGGACGCCGGAAAATGATGTAAATACTGTAGATTAAAAGCTATCTGACTTTTCTCTAAAAAAGAAACATTTATACTGCCTCCTCTTTATGCACTGTTTATCTTGATAAACATATCTGAAGCCCGCATAAACTCTAATCTAATTAATTTCTCGTATTGCTACCCTAGATAACTTACAAGTTTGTCCCGTCAAATTTCTAGAATTTTTCAAATGTAGAAATTAATTTTTTACTTTAGGGAATCAAAGCTCCATGCTTTTGCATGTAATTACTTTTTGCTTAGTGCCATATTTGGGCAACAGACATAATAAAACAAAAAAGTGTCAAGAAAAAAATAAATCACGAATTCGAACCTTGTACCCAGCCTTTTTGTAATATAATTAAATTTGCAAACAGGACCAATAGATTAACAACTCCTTCCAAAGCACAATATTATAATTTATCATGGAAGATTAATCCTAATATAATTGCAAGAACATTTCTAAACAATGTATGTCAGTAAATCGTCCGGATTAAGAAAAAAAATAAGAAATGAACAAAAACATTTTTTATTCTTTGGTGTTTAAATTGCAATTTTTTTTACTTTTACATTTTATTTATTTATGATGTTTGAAAAGTAAATCTCAAGTTACAGAATGAAATCAAGAATATTTATTACTCTTTTCTATGCAAATATAAATTTGTTTTAAAAAGTAACCTTTTTAGGTGAAAATATGCAGCGGATTGTTTTTAGGACTGGGCCTGAACTGAAATATACATCATTACATAGAAACTAAATTAAAAAGCATTAAGTTGTAATTATACATCCATGTAAATAATACAGATGATTGGGACTAACTGAAGATATTTACTGTGAGAATTCTACAGACAAGTAACATTAGATCAAAACTGAGAACTGTTGTTTCAAGTAGCGCTAATTCACAGCACTTGAGCTCGATATCCACTGTGGAACTTTTTAAATATGAGTTATCTCCTCCGGCCCGTCTGGAACCCGGGATTGACAACACAAAACTTCAAGCTTAGTTTTAAATAACCCTCCATGCAAAGAAGGTCCTATTTTTATCAGTACCAGTTAGAATTTTGATTATTCCTTCAGTACAGTGATCTCTGTGTGTAAATGTATCAAAAACCGATTAAATGCCTTTAAAGCTCGGTATATGTTGTGTACAGTTTTTACTCAACACAACTAATCGTAAATTGTGTCCCTTGAAAATACTGAATATTTTACGCTAATGGGATTTAACAGAATTTGAAAGAAAATATGTATTTTCTACCATATGTCTAGAAAGTGCATATACATTTTTTAATATAAAATAGTTTACCAACAAAGTATTCAACATTTCTAAGTGTTTCTGTAGATTAATGAGGATAAGTAGAAAGTAGATTAATCTGTAGATTAATGAGGATAAGTAGAAAGTAGATTAATCTGTAGATTAATAAGGATAAGTAGAAAGTAGATTAATCTGTAGATTAATGAGGATAAGTAGAAAGTAGATTAATCTGTAGATTAATGAGGATAAGTAGAAAGTAGATTAATCTGTAGATTAATGAGGATAAGTAGAAAGTAGATTAATCTGTAGATTAATGAGGATAAGTCCGACAACGTGATCAGTTAAAGGTTTAAAGAGTGGTTCTAATGGGCAGAAGGTTTTAATCGTTTTTTAAAAACAATCGGTAAAACGATCGTTTTTATTTCTTTTTTGTTTATACTAAAAACGATCGTTTCGTTTTCAGAAAATTAAAAACCCGATCGCGTTTGAAAACGAACTACTTGTTTTAAACTTTCATAAAACGAAAAACGATCGTTTTTTAAAACAATCGTTTTAGTTTCTATCTAATCTGTCTCTTTAACCTTTTCAGTTTCTGTTTGATCTGTTTTGTTTCTTGTTTAGTGAACCCTGGGTATTCTGTGGAGGTGACCTGGCAGGTGTTGCAGAGACTGCTGTAGAAGCTGTAAATGATGGAAAAATTGGAGCTTGGAGTATTCATCGTTATCTTCAGAGTATTCATAATATTCAGGTAACAGAACAAACTTCATTTGAGTCTTTTTTCACAAATTTTTATCATAGCAACATAAAGTCGCAAACCTTTGATACTTCTGAGGTTTAAGAGCATAGGGATAAGAATTTAAGTTGAAAATTGTAATTGAAATTTTAGAATCTTAAAAAATCTCTTTGTGTTCACACGGCAGTTAAAAGTTTTTAATTTTCAGCTGTAAATTTCCCACGTGTAATGGGCGGCAAATATGTTCAATTTTACTGTTATAAAAATTCAAAATTTTGGAATTAAATGATTTTTATTTGGCAATCTTTCACTTTAACCTTAGTGAAATGAAAATTAAAAATTCAAACTTGCCAGAAAACTTTTTCTAATTAGATTTTTATTTCTTCGAAACTTGAGTTTTCCACAAAAATGTTCTAGATTAGATTTAAATTATTCCCTCTTCTCTTCAGTTGTCGGGTTCATTTTTCTTTTCCAGAACTTCTTCAGATAAATAAATTTATATAAAGGGATTCAACACTTTCCCGCAGTTCTAGTTTTCTAATCCCAATAATTGATTAAGCAGAATTCATAGTTTGAAATAGCAAAGGTCTTATAGATATAATTTAGGTAAGTTTTTAAGCTGGGTCTATTCATTGGGAGTTGAACAGAAGGGAGATCAAGCCTAAAATCTTAGATTGAAGGATTGATAGTGATTATTATTTATAAGTATCACGCACCTCTGCCCCTTCAGTAAAAGTAAATTCAACCTATATGAAGCATAAAGTCTGACCGCGTCAACCTTGTTGCACTGCACTGGCTAGTCCTGTCCATAGAGCTAGGTACAGTACAAACTGGGACCGGAAAAGTTGACCCGGTTCGGAATTTCAAATGTACTACGGCTGCCCGTGATACTAAACATTATGTCAGTGTAAGTTAGGCTAAAGAAACCTGCATTATACACATTATGCACAAAGTTTTTTATCATTTATTAACCTTAAGTCTCTTTTCTGGACCGAACTTTATCCAACTTTAAATAAAACGTAAATTTTAATGTTGAAAATATATGCATTTATCAAAAGCAAACCAAAATGATAACTAAAATGTTCCTGATTTTCAACTATCTTTAGACATTTTTGTGTTTAATCAATACTTCAGAGTCGGTAATATATGCTCTGTAGGTGGTAAAATATGGGGTAATATATGCTCTGTAGGTGGTAAAATATGGAGTAATATATGCTCTGTAGGAGGTAAAATATGGAGTAATATATGCTCTGTAGGAGGTAAAATATGGGGTAATATATGCTCTGTAGGAGGTAAAATATGGAGTAATATATGCTCTGTAGGTGGTAAAATATGGAGTAATATATGCTCTGTAGGAGGTAAAATATGGAGTAATATATGCTCTGTAGGAGGTAAAATATGGAGTAATATATGCTCTGCAGGTGGTAAAATATGTTGTGTTGTCAGCAAAGTTTCTAGTATTCTAATTATAACTTTTTAAAACTTTAAACTTTCCTCAAAAATTATTCAGAGAGGTAAAATTATTTAGAAGGTGTTTATTTCCGGGCAGTGCTACACCACGATCTTCCAACTGACAAATAAGCAATTTATATCAATATTAAAATACTAAGCTACCTCTATTTTAAATTTTAAACGTTTCTTAATCTTTCTGCATTTTTTCTTCAATAAAACAATAATAGATTTTTTTGCGGATTTACAATTTTTTTCGTTGATTTTCAAAATTTTACGAAAACAAAAATGGTTGGAAACAACTTTTTGAAATTCTGAGCATCTATAAACCTTCCTCGGAATCATGTAATTTCTCATACAAAATGTTGGATATAAACAAACAAACAAACAGACACCCATGGTCAAGCAAAGTAAATATATATAGATATTACTGTATAAATCAACCGTGGCCTGTGTCTGAAAAAGAGTTCCCTCTAAAATGAATAAATATAGATTAAAAAACAAAGTTTTCCATAATATCTTTACATAACAATATTTGTTGACCATAAATCTACCTTCTAATCAGCATCCCATCATAATGTCGTCTTTACCAACCCTACATCTTAGAGAATTCCAAACCAAAGCAATACTCCAGCAATTTCTCTGTACTCCGTTAAAAGGAAAACATCAAAAAGTGAAAGGGATTAACATAAGTGAATCCAAAAATAACTTTGCAATCCATAGTAATTCCACTCAAAACAACCGGGTTTATATTTTCATAAGTATTTCCTAATGTTTTAAACTACTAACATCAAATCCTCTACACCTTAATCACTCCGTAATGATCCTGACACAACTAAATAGTAAGCTATCTAATTAAGCATTCAAAATCATTAATACATCAATATTTATTTTACTTTATCTGTATTTTTTTAAAGATTTGAAAATATCCGGTTAAAAACCAACTAGCCAAAATAACCAACAAACCAACGAACCAACAATCCAACTAGCTAATTAGCTAACTAGCCAACCTAAAACATAGCTATCGACGCCCCGCCTAAGTTTCAAGATGAATGATAAATGTTTATATAAAATTGAGATAAAAAAATTAAATTTCTGACATTTAATTCTGGTCTGTAAAACATTACATGTATTAATCAAATTTAAATGCTTAATGATACTGTGAATTTTATATTATAGATAATGTTTTTTTAGAATAGATTCTATAGAATTCATTTTCAAACAACGTGATGCAACAACGCGCGTCATATATTAGAAATTTTACTTTAGCTTTACTTGCGTAGTTATAACGCAAACACCTCAAAACTCACGCACAAAAAAACAAGCAAAATAAAATTTGAAAGTGTTAAAAGTGAGCAAAGTCAGAAAAGTTTTGATAGTTTTCTTTATTTTAGTTTTTACTGAACTTTGATCCTTTTAGATTCCGGAGAAGCCACAGCTTCCAAAGTTCTATACAGAAATCGACAAAGTTGATATTAGGCAAGTAATGTGGTATTTAAGGTATATAAACTATATATTAGTTAATCTAATATTTGATATGGAAAAAAAATTTCCTTTTTAAAATTCTCTATTTTTTTCTTTGTTTTTCTTTTTAGACATGTTAGGTAAATTTTGGCACAATCTTCATAAGATCAAGAACTATTCGATATTTACCAAAAATGTCTGATATTTTTTTTATAAAAGTTAAAATACCGTATACCGACCAAGGAATTCCTGTAATTTTCATACAAAATTATACCTATATTTTTGGTCTCGAAAAAATCATTGTTTAATGCTGATATTAAAATAAGAAACAAACATTAAACGGAGTTGTGTCTTTCCCACAAATTCCCAATTTCTAATCCCTAAATCTATGCAACCTGAAGGTGTGAACCTAGTAAAATTTAATTCCTTTTCTGTTAGTGTTGAGATGTGCGGGATAAAGTTTATGAATCCATTTGGTTTGGCGTCAGCTCCCCCAGCAACTACCTGTGCAATGATCAGGTAAATGAGATCTAGTAATAACCAACATTAAAGGAACTTTCGCCGCAATCCTATAACCCCTTTCATTTTTCGCGAACACTCCCTTTAATCTCCAAAATGAAGTGCCAACTATGCAAGGTAAATTGAATTTAATCTCCAAAATGGAGGGCAGACAACTATGCAGGGTAAATTGAATTACGTTCGGTTTAAAGGACCACGCCAACCTGTAACGGGGATATTGCCTGTATATATTCTGGGATCCAATTTTAACAATATTCTTAGCAGTTAATAGCAGGGTTCACCGGTAAGAGGTCTAAAATCTCTGGAGTAAGAATAATTTTAAAACGTCTGCCGAACAAAAATAGTCGCTTCGCAGAACCGTTGATTTCGCAATTTTATGTAGGGTTTCCAGCGAAAAACAAGTTTTCGCGAAAATGGTATTTTTTCCTGGTACATTTTGTCTTATGACGGAATGCAAAAAATCCTGATTTTATGAACAAAAATCGCTCACGCAATTAATTCTTCTTTCCTTTTCTTTAATTCTATTTAGTTGTGAAGTCTGCGTGAAAAAAATCTATTTTTGTAGAGAGAAAAAGCTCAAAAAGGAATTAAAGAAAGTTCTGAAATTGTTGAGTAGCAGAGAGAGGGGTTTTCTCGATAACATTAAAACTACTTACACTATACACTATAGAGCGATCAAACTTCTTCATTTTCCAACTTTATGATTAACTCTAAGGGGGAAAAAAAGAGAGGGGGGAGAAGAATCCCACCCATATGACAATCTGTTGTGACAACGTTTATTTCATTATTATTGTGATAGGAATGCCCTGAAAATTTATTTTTTTACTGTATTTTTTTGGTATTATTTCATATTTCAGGCGTGGGTTTGAGGCCGGCTGGGGATTTTGTGTAACAAAAACATTTGCACTGGACAAGGTAAAGATAATCTGAATTATAATTTTAAAGCTCATTGCTCAAAATCATATATATATTGAATGTTGCAATAAAGACACTACGTTCTTCAGCTTAAGTAGTTTTTAACAAATTTCTCCTTACAGATGCAACAGATAGAAGTAAGAATAGAAGCGATCTAGAGCGCTTATTTTTCGCCGTAATCCTATTACCCCTTTAATTTTTCGTGAAGACTCCCTTTAAATTTTTTGAAATTTTTTTTGTTTTTGTAAAATAAATGAGTTCTTGTAACACTCAGAAAACTAAAAGTTTCTAATCCTTTACATAAAGTAATTAAAACTAACTACGTAAAGCCTAAGCTTGAATTTTTAGATGTGTTGTCTTAAGATTTGGTTTATTATACCTTTATGAAAAATAAAATATACAAATTAATATTGAGGAAACAGCAATTGACGTTTAAACTATCTGATAGACGAAATTTGTTTTTTACACAAACTCAGATTTTCTAACCCCCTATATATTTCAAATTATAACTTCTCAAAAATCAACTAACCTATGCTTTGAATATCAAAGGTTTACACTATCTGCTAGCAAAGATATAGGGATTAGAAAATTAGAATTTGTTGCAAAAACTCCTTTATTGCAGGATATTGTTACCAACGTGTCTCCTAGAATAGTACGAGGTACAACTGCAGGTAATACAAATAATCTATTTATAAATAAAATATTACTCTCTGTTTGTCTGACTGTCTGTTTGTTTGTCCGATCATAACTCAGGAACCGGCTTGGACCGATTGGCATTGGATTTTTAATTGGGATAAAAGCTACTACGCGCGTGTATACGGCTAGACAATTCAGCTAGTATTATATAAAGGAATTGAGTCTTTGCCAAAAACTCAAACTTTCTTATACTTGTATCTTTGCTACCTAATGGTGTAATATTTCATACTTACATTATTTTATCCAACAGAATTCATAGTCTGATTATAGTTCAAAATTCGTCCTAACGTTGTTGTATTCCGGATTGTTTGATATTCCGGATTGTTTGATATATGAGTGAACAGTCCCTTGAATCCAACAGGAAGCCAGATGGATCAGTACATCCCGGACCGCTGCAGAGTAGACACAAGTCTCCCTGCACATAGCCGTCCTGGGACCTGTGCTATATACAGTGCACAGAAAGCTTACAGAGAGTATCCTTGTGGACGATCTACATTGAAGAAGATGAACCAGGTTCCTAACATAGTAAGGAACCCTGCCGTTGTTGGAGAGCTGGAACTAGATGGAGATGAAGTTGATCCAGCAGACGTCACCCCCTTCGTGAGCGGGAACGCCCCCATCATCACTGTCCCTGCTTCAGAAGATGAAGAAGCAGATGTAGAGGTTGTGGCAGGTGGAGCTGAAGGAGGACGAGATGAGACGGAGAACATGTACAACTTCCTAGGCGAGATTGTGGAGAAGATACAAGCATTCAACTCCACCATGCAGGGAAGTAGTAACTCTGGTCGGCCACCAGTGGTCCCCGATGATAAACTGTGGGACACAGAGGCGGCCTGGGATAGAGAGTTTAGTCTCTATCCAGATGCAAGCAGGAGTGACATTATCTCTCGCTTGTATAACCAGGTATGGGACCTGCTCCAGAAGATGAAGGAGCGTGTAACCCAGCAAACCTGGAAAAGAGAAGATCAAGATATTGTAGAAGGTTTGATCAACATACTGATCTTATCTGTACGCAATAATATCATCTCTAATAAGATCATAACAGAACAACCTAGGAGACCTTAACATTACCAAGGGACCTAAGGCTTATGTTCAGCTATTATTATTATGTATCTGATTTATATATGCATTTATAAATGTAAGATTAAATGTATCAATAAATATACGTATACATGTGAATGACTTTATTATTAGGGTGTTATTTATGTACGTGCATTTAAACATATAAGGCTATCTCGATATATGGAGATAGCTGAAGTATTGTAATGCCAGGTTACAAAAATATGACAGCGCATGAGGAGTTAGGCCCGCGGAGTAGGACTAACCCGATCTGCAATGTCAACAGGTTACACAAATGATAGATGAAAACAGGTTTAAGTACTTGTACAAATCTCATTAAGTGTAGATTTTTAGATACCAGTTTATTGCACGTTTTTGTGGTTCCCAGATACCACAACGTCTTAACCAAATAATGAATACACAACTTTTCTTTGTGTGTTTTAAAGATCGCGACCAAGTTATAATCTAAAATTCTCAAAAGAAATTGAATCTTGATGGATTTCGTTTGTTAAACCTTGAAAGGAATATACGAAGGAATTGAGTCTTTGCCACAAACTCTGATTTTCTAATCCTTATATCTTTGCTATAGTCTTATATTTTAGTGTGTTAAGACAAAAATTCAATAAATAATGTATATTTAAGAGTCTTCTTGAGATTCCACTTTATTTTAAAAGATCATATTTAGGGCATAGCTATGGGCCCGGTCAAGGTGCTTTTCTGAATATTGAGCTCATTTCGGAGAAAACTGCCGCTTACTGGTGTCAGGTAGAATCAGATTTAAGACATTTTTCAGGGTTTTTCAAATATCTAAATATTGATATTTTCTCTGTAGTTTCAAGTTGTCGGTAAAAATTACAAACAAAGTCATGCCGAGAAATTTATAAATAACTTGTTTTTGTAGGAATAGAATGTCTTATAAAATTATACATGCAAAAGAAGGGACGTTTTTTTTTAAATTTTCTTTAGTTTTTTTCTCATACTTGAAACTTCTTTAGATAAAGTATTCAAAAGATATTCTCCGAAGTATTCAACAAGAAAGTTATGAAAGGATTTTTTTACGATATTATCAATTTTATTAATCCCAAGTCAGGTGTAAAAAGTTGAAACTCTTTCTTCTTCACATCTTATGATAATAAGATTTTTATAGCAGTTTGTTACTTTTCAGTATAACAGCGTCGGCCAGTGAATCCGATTATCCTTTTTAATCTTTTTTTTTGTACTTTCATTTCCTGATCAGGGTGTAACAGAGCTGAAAAAAGATTTTCCTGAACATGTCATAATTTCTAGCATCATGTGCTCTTACAAGTAAGTAAAAGTAGGAATTAAATAAGCAAAAATAATATTAAAAAAATAAGCAAAATGATAAAATTAAAATCAAATTATAATTAGATCTGATGACATTTCCTGAAGTCGGATATACAAAATTTAATTGATTTTTGATTAAATGTTTCTTTTTTATTTTTAGTTTAAATTGTATTGAAAGGAAAGTTACTTTTCAATTACTTTCGTTTTTAAAGTTTTTTCATTCGAAAACTTCTGAACTCTACCAAAAAAAAGAAACGTTTTGTAAGACTTGCAAAAAAAACTTTGTGTGAATTTTTCTCCCAGTTTTAATATAAAAATGATCTGTGCTTTTTCTATTGTTATAGATTTTCAGACATTTTGTAAATCTAAAACACTAAAGGAATTAAGCCTTTGCCACAAACTCTGCTGTTCTAATCTTATATATTTGCAACCCAACGTCGTTTATCCTAGATATTTCAAACTATAAATTCTGTTATATCGAATAATCTAAGTTTAAAATATCAAAGGTTACACCATCAGGTTGCAAAGATACATTAGAACATTTGAGTTTGTTGCAAGCAACTAAATTTCTTTGCTTTTGTGTAGCAAAGCAGACTGGCAAGAATTGGCTATTATGGCAGAAAAGTCAGGTATTAATACTCATAACAGGTATTTACTAAAACTTGGAATTGGAATTTAATCGTAAATTTTATCTCTAAACTTACAGATTGGTTAATTACAGAGCTGAAAACTTTAGAATGCGATATCCTTAATCCCAATCGGTTAATTAATCTGGAGATTAATAACAAGAGGAGATCAAGCAATATTTAATTTCCAGATAAAGAAAAAGATTGGATCAAGCATTAATCCCGATATCCACCATTCAAAAGTTCCCAGCTCTGGTTCTTAAAAAAAAATTAAATTGGAAATTGGAATTTAATTGCGTTTTGGTTTTGGTATTTTAACGATATTTTAACTTAGAGAGTTGCTTTTTTGTACTATTCCATTAACCCTATCCCGATTGGGTAATTTGTTTAATATAGGGGGGGGGGGGGTGTTTTCCACCCTTCCCCTTTATGATTTTGCCCTTAGAGTTGAGATAGGGAGTGTGATACATGTCCCTAGTCCAACTTTTCAAAACCTGCTTATTAATTAGATCTCTAACTTAAATGGTTAGGGTGTAAGGGAGGATTTTTAAAAGTTTAAAAGGAATATTGAAAAATTTTCAAAAATAGTTATTTTTACTTTTAATAAATATTAAATTATGACACATGTTATTATATCCATTTTTCAAGGTTTTTTTTAAAGTCTTAGCAGCTTAGTAAAAAGTTATTAAAGATTTCTGATTGTTTTGAAACACCGACCCACCGTTTAACTGTCCTTAATTTTTTTTGCAACTTTTATGTTGAAAAGGTTAAGAAGTTGTATGGTTCTAATGTAAGCCGTTTTTAAGTTATTCAGAAGAAACCACGGGGGGGGGGTGGAAAACACCCCCCCTTCCCTTCCAATTGTGTTAGGTTGAAAATAAAATTGGAAATTGGAATTTAATCGCTTTTTGGTCTATAATTTAACAATATTTTAATTTACAGGCAGTTTTATTGTACTGTTTCTTTCAACAATTCAAATTTTGAATTGGAATTTGATTGCGTTTTGGTCTGATCATTTAACAATATTTAAACTCACAGGTTGCTGAATTGTACGATTTCTTTAAAAAATTTAACTTGGTCGAAAGTTACAGCTGTTAAATCTACGTGACAAAATCCTATTGATGCAATTCACTTTTTTCTTGTAAATTTTTTAATCACCAATATTGTTCTTTGGAACTTAATTAACGGAAAGAACATCTTTGAACGGTTTACTAAATACAGTTTTTTTCAACATTTATCTTCATTAAATGCCTAAATTATCATATCAATTTACTTAATTAACTTAATTAACAGGGAAAACATCTTTGAACGGTTTACTAAATACAGTTTTTTCAACATTTATCTTCATTAAATGCCTAAATTATCATATCAATTAACTTAATTAACTTAATTAACAGGGAAAACATCTTTGAACGGTTTACTAAATACAGTTTTTTTCAACATTTATCTTCATTAATGCTTAAATTACCATTAACAATATCAACATTTTTAACAATATTTTGAACAATCTTAAATAAGATTTTGGCAGTCTGATAAATTGGTCGACAAATCCTGAAATAGGTTAATAAAAAATCAATCCTGAAATTGTAAAACATTTTTACTTTATCGATCATAAGATCTTTAAAGAAACTGAGTTTTTGCCGCAAACTCTGATTTTCTGTCCCTATATCTTTGCAACACAATGTCGTAAATCTTTGATATTTCAAACTATGAATTCTGTAAGATCAAATAATTTAGGTTTGAAAAATAAAGGTTTACTCCGTCAGATTGAAAAGAGATAGGAATTAGAAAATTCGATTTGTGGCATCAAATTTTTCCAGTTAAGAAAACTGGTTTTTTTTTGCATCAAAACAGAATTTTGCTTTATTAATTTATCCCAGGACCTGAGGCCTTGGAGTTGAACTTGTCTTGTCCTCATGGAATGGGGGAACGGGGAATGGGATTAGCTTGTGGACAGAGCCCTGACATGGTAAATTTAAACTATTCAATATTTTTAAGCTTGTCACAAATTTTAGTTTTCTAATTCTTAGATCTTAGCAGTTTGATGTCATAGATGTGTCCAGTAATGCATTATATGAAATATAGGTTTGATGTCATAGATGTGTCCAGTAATGCATTATATGAAATATAGGTTTGAAATGTCAAAAGGTTAAACAATCAGGTTTCAAATATGTAGGACTTACGAAATTGTGGCAAAGTGTTAAATTTTTCTGTAAATATTATCTTTAAAATATTTGCTTCTGTTTGATTAGTTAATAAGTTGTTTAGAATTTGCTTGTTCTTGGTTAGCTTAATTTGAATGTATATGGTTAATCTTAACTTAGTCTAACTGTTGGGAATATGATGCAAATTAGTTCTTTGTTAAATATTTGAATCCACATCGAAATCCAGGCTCACCCTAACAGGACTGGTTAAATGTGATTTTTTTTTAAATGTCCGATTTACAACGGTACCCTTAAAACCTTTGTCTAATCAAGAATGAATAAGATCTACATTATTATTCAATTATGGGGTTTCTATTTAAGTGACAGGCATAGAAACAATGGAGGACCATGTCAGAATTAAACACTCTTTCAGCTATAGAAACAACGATATAATTCCACATTATTGATCAGACTAAGTTATAAATCGTACAGTTATGAATCGGGTATGGCACTCTTTAAAGGGAGTGTTCGCTAAAAAATAAAATGGGTGCAGGCTTATGTCGAAAAATATTTGATGGGGATCGCTACTAATCTTACTTCAATCTGCTTTCTCCTTAAAGATGCAACAGATAAAAGTAAGATTAGTAGCGATCACCATCGAATATTTTTCGACGTAGGCCTGCACCCTCTTTTATTTTTCACAAACACTCACTTTAATTGAAGGTCAATTAGAGTCCCTTCAATCTTATTAGAAACGTATTCTTAAGAAAATATTTGATTAAATCTGTTGGCAACTTTTTCTTTAAAATTTTATTCATTTTTTTCTGAGATTTCTTTTTTTCTCACCATATTATTAAACAAACTTTTTTATTACAATTGCTATTATTCTTTTCTAGATTTTTTATTATTATTTTAATTTGTAAATTATGAAGGTTCGGGATATCTGTGGATGGGTGAAAGAGGTCACCACTATACCTGTGTTCGCCAAGATGACCCCAAATGTAACAGATATTGTCAAGTAAGATAATAAAAAATATATCTTTTTACTGAACAACCATAACAAATTTTGCACGAGCACTAAAATGTTTTACACAATTTATTTGTACTTACAAGAAATAGTAATTTAAATGATTTTTTTCAACTTTTTTTTTAAAAATGCGGAGTACAGGAGGGTGGAAGGCCGGTCTGATTAAAATTATTTATAAAATTCTATTTCTTGTCTGTATAGGATTGCTAGGGCAGCCCGTGAGGGTGGTGCTGATGGTGTAACTGCTATCAACACTGTTTCAGGTGACATAATACTGTAGTCACAACTCTATCTTTTTTCGGTAATGTTTTATGTTTCTTTCTTGATAGATCAAGCGTAATAAATATGGATCAAGTTGTAAAATCTAGTCATAGACTGTAGAACATGGCTATTTTAAGAACCCTTTTTTAATTGAGATTTAGGGCAGAAAATTAGACGCAGATTTCATTTATTTACTCAAATCTGGTTTAATCTAAATAAATTACAAAAAAGATAAATTTAGTTGAAAATAAATAATAAATAGATTCAGAGTTAGAATTAAGAAAACAAAATTAAACACTTAAACTGCATTAACTCGATGTTCTAAAGCCGAGCCTCCTCCAATTGAACTGAGATTACATCCAGTGGACTTCACTCCTTCTTATTGGACCATATCCAGTGGACTTCGGTCCTCTCCTGGGACCATATACTGGACTCATCTTTGTTCCATGGTTACTTGGAGATTGATGATTGTGTACATTTGGAGGTGTGACATGCTCCAACCGTACACAGTGTATAAGTTCAGTTTCCTGTGTGTGTGGGTGGGGGGGTGTCGAATTCTGTAGATTTTTCCATTTATGTCCGATGTTGGCATAGAAGACTCTTACATGGTTCACATTGGTTTTACACAAGTTAATTTTTCTTAGAAGTGTTTTTCCTTTCTTGAGCAATGAGCAGTACAATTAAAATAAAACCATAATACTCGAAAAACTAGTATTTTCCGCAAGAAAATTCTTGTATTAGCCTTGTTAAATTTTTCAAAATGATAAGTCCCGAAAATCGTAATTTAGACCGATTGACGATCTAATATAATTTGGGACACCCTGTAAATCCCCTTTTGTTATCTTTAATTTCCAATTCCTTGAAATAATCTAAAAATTATAAATTCATATTTTGGAAAATATTTGTTCTAACTTTAAGTGAAAGAGGAGGAAGAAACAAGTTCTTTAAATCCCTCAATATTCTCGCATTGAGAATGATAATCAGTGTTTTTCTAAACGCATTTTTCAATTGATTGAAACAAAAGCAGCATTTTAAATAAACATATTTTTTTTTACATCTTAGAAAATATGTAAGAGAAACTTCAGATTTTGAAGAAAAAGAACGCCTTAAAGCTTTTGTTTACCGGAAACATGATTATGCAATTAAATATTCAGAAATCATGTTTTACAATGTTAATAAAGCCTGAATTTGATGAGACAAACATCATGCACACTTGAAATATTCGAAAATAAAATATATGAATAAAAATCAGAAATTTTGTAGTTATTGCCAAATATGAAATTTTGAGACATTTTAAAATTATATAGGCAATACGCAAAAAGCATTAAAAGGAGTGACCGGCAATGTATGGTATTTGAACTGAGAATGTAGAATTGTGGTGAAATTCTTTTTGGAATCATTTGAGATTGAGACATACGAGACGTTTTCTCGGCGCATATTATTTAAGCAAGAGAAATTCAATCTTTAAAACCTTCTTTGATAATTATTCAATAACGACGACGAAAAATGTAGTTAAAAATTTTACAGTAAACTAATTAGTTGTTTAAAAACAGGTTGAGGAGAATATGAAAATTAAATATTATTATCAAAAATAAGTAATCTTATTCAGTTGTTGGTTTCTATAATTTTGTATTGATTCTAACTTAATTTATTGAGAAAATTTCATTTAAAAAATATGTTCTTAAACATGTATTTAGTTTACTGAAAGAATTTTTTTAACATTTTTGGTTGTCACTATTTGATTATTTAAAAAAATTGATTCTCACCCAGATGGATGATTTTAAAAGTCGACTTTGCGCCCAAACTCACGTTTCACGTTTTATATGTCTCAAATAAAATTTCCACAATACTGCATTCTCAGTTCAACTACCATACATTGGCGGTCACTCCCTTTACTACACATCCAACCAATTTAAGATTAAAATTCAAAAAGGAGAAATTGGTTTCTGTAGATGCACCAATTAGGCCGCTGAAGGTAGAAAGAAACCACAACTAATCTGTAAATCTACAGAACCAAATTGATTAAGTTAATCCCGTGAAAAGCTTTTTTATTAGTTTATCAATAAGTTTTTTTTTATAAATACAGAGTTATATAAAGTAATTTTTAAGATTTATATTAAATTTGTCGACCACCATGTTACACGGGCGGTTACATAAAAAAATATTTTATCCCAAATTCAGGAAGGAAAATATTGAAAACTAAGATAACGAGAAAATATTTGAAAATATTTGAAAATAATTAATTTGATATTTTTTTAAATAATTTTTCTTAATTGCTTTCAGATATATATATATACATATATATACATGTTTATATATATCTATTTCAGATAAATCACACTTACATCTAATATGTTAGATTAAATCTACAATTATTGTAGAAATTAAGACTATAATTTACAATAGTATTAGGATTTATATTTAAGTAACGGGTAAGCGTGATTTCTATTGACCCTCCATGCAAAGATGACAACCCTATTTACAAACATACCCTTGAAAGTCTGGTCGCTGGTCAAGTATGAATTAGATATCAATGTTTTTTTTCTTTCTTTAAACTGTTTATTTTCATTTGCAGTTTCTCTGTGACAGTGACTTGTGCATTCCTTGTTTATTAGAAGCCATGGAAAACTCTTAGAAATACAGTGTTGATAAGATTAAGGTTTTAAGGGTACCGTTGTGAATCGGCATTGCTATCTTTGCATGGAGGGTCACATGACATTACGCAGACAGTCTAATAAACAACATCAATAATATAATTTAAGACTAAACGATCATGTTCAGGATTAATGGGATTGAGTATGAAGGGAGTTGCTTGGCCAGCTGTTGGTTCAGAGAAAAAGACGACCTATGGTGGGGTTAGCGGAAATGCAGTCAAACCAATGGCTCTCAAGGTAAATACTTTTTGTGATTGCTATTTTTTAAAATTAATTTGGGTGCATACAAAATATTTGGAGTATCAAATAATCTTGTTTTTATAAAACAATATCTTTAAACAATAAAAAAAACTCTCTATATTTTCATGTCCTTCAAATGCAGAATTACAAAAGTGAATTTGTTCATGTTGACATTCATTTAAAATTCAAATTTATGGTTCCTGAGCCAACAGAATTATAACATTCAACTAATCACTTTCCAACTTTTTAAACTTTTAGAAGTTTTCAGAGAATTTATGAATTTCAATTAATATTTTCAGGCGGTGTCAGCTATTGCTAAAGCAATGCCAGGCTTTCCTATCCTTGCCACAGGTAACACATTTAGGAGGAGAGATTTTCAAATTTTACAATTAGGAATTATATTATTAAAATATCATTAAATATAGTGTGTTTGAAAAAATCTAGGTAGCAAAGCTAAAACATCAGAAAATTTGAGTTTGTGGAAAGGGCTCAATTCAGTAGCTAATCCATGCTAATTCCATTAAAAACTGTATGTTGTATGTTGTGTAGGTGGAATTGACAGTGCTGATGTGACAATGCAATTTCTTCTAGCTGGGGCTTCAGTTATGCAGGTACATTTGATAAGCATTATACAGTGATAACCAGAAAATTTTAGAATAAGAAGACGACTTTTAGAATCAATTTTTAACTTTTGAAAAGTCCAGTGAGCATGAGACACAGCAATTGTGCACTGTGCAGTGTAGACTGTAGAGTGTAGATAGACCCATCAGTGATTATATAATTGTGTATAGTAAAACTATTTGTTACGTAGCAATATCAAATACATCACTTAGGTATTTATATATTGTAGTCTTCATATTCCTATTTGTGTTTAAATAGCAATACATAAATTACATACTATTTCTGTAAGTTTCTTTATTTTCTATTAGTAAACTTTGATTTTCTTGGCTTGGATATTAACCATTTTTCAAAGTAATATCATTATTCACTAATTTAAAATTTTAAATCTGAAAATGTAGAAATTATTTACCTCGCCACCTTGCGTATACCTTTGTGTAGCCTTGGATATGCACAATTCAAAACTGCAACTTTCTATTTTATAGTTTTATTTTAAAATAAGTTATTGGCAAAATTCTGTTGGATTTTTGCTTGAGAGATTGTTTTTGTTTGGTTTGCGGTATCCGCCATTCTAATCTTTTAAAGCTTTTCAAAAATTTCATTTAAAATACTTTCCCTTTAGTAAATGGCAATGTGTTTATTTATAAAATGAGAGGTGTTGCTGTAGCCCACCATTTTTGATGTCAATCTTTTCCAGAATCGAATGAAAAACTATATAAGAGTTGTTTGATTATTTATATACAATTATTAAAAAATGAAAAACAGTAAAATATTTAAATGTAAGATTATAGAGGACGTGAGTCAGACTCTAATAAAACGCATAAATAACTTCCAGTATATATATTTCTTATAACTTATTACTAGAGGGATCAGAACTAGAGTCAATATCGATATCGCACGTGTAGACTGTAGAGATGATATCAGTACTATACCCCGTATCCGTTCTATCTCATTCTGTTGAATCTTGTGGAACTAGTTTAACGCGGCCAGGCATCGTCTTCCACAAGATTTCAAATAAAAATATAAAATATAAAAAAGCATAAACAAACTTATATAATATGAAAATCACAAAACACTGTGTCTAGCAAAGAAATGAAAAGTAAAACCGGATATTGTAAATCTTGCATATTTCAAGTATTATTCATGTTTTAAATTATAACATGTCTGAAACATCAGGTTGTAAAGATATAAGGGTTAGAAAGTTAGAGTTCGTGGCAAATAATCAGTTCCTTGGTTTAAATTAATAAATAAAGGTGGATGTACTCAGCTAACGAAGTTTATAATATCTAAAGAGATTATTTTTGCAGGTTTCCTCTGCTATTCAGAATCAAGATTTTACAGTAGTTGATGATTATATAACAGGTTGGGCATATTGTTAATTAAATTATTATAGACATGGTTGGATAGATTGTTAATCAATAAGTTAATGAAAATTTTACAAGGAATCAATCAAGGAGAAGATTTTTAAAATTGACAGCTTCTCTTGAAATCGAAAGCAGTCTTCATTGTATTAATTTATGTGACAACTACTGTAAGACAACCTCCTGAAGGACTAAATTCCTTAAAAGAAAATCTATAAAAAGTGAAACTCCGAAATATTCTAAATCTTCAGTTTGGTCCTCAACCGAAGAAAAGAATGCTAATATGAATATGTACAGGGAAATTGTACAGTCCCCTCAAAATTCGACAAAAAGGTCAACATGTACATATAAAGACGAGGGGGGTTTTTGTAGACGTTATTTTGATAATAAATCAAAATTTAGAATAAAAAAATTAAGCCTTTGTCTATGGTCCCTAAAGGAACTGTAGACGTTTAATATTTAGTTCATTGTAATATTAAATAAAATGAGTAAGATATCCATATTTTAAACTTTAAAAGTAAAAGGGACTGGCAAAAATGGAAGTTTACTGATGATCGTATAACTTCTCAATTTGCAGTTTTATACAGCAAATATTTCATGCTATTGTATAGAAATTGTCTTCTGTTCAGGGTGACCAACTCTAAAAAATGAAAAATCCCCTAAAACTTCAAGAAAAATCCTCTTCATCCCTAAAATGAAAATTGAAAATCCCCAAAAATTCCCAAAATTATGAAATAATTTTCAGGTCAATATTTTCAGGTAGAATAAAAAGACAACACTCAATGACCTTTAATCATTCATTTTAATCTGAAAATAAACAAATTAGATAACAAACTTTTAAAAAACTTAAAAAACACTGGTTGTTAAGTATATAAGATAAGATTAGTTATAGTATTAGTTTGGACCAAGATTATTATTTGTTTGTCCAAACGAGGGGTAAATATTTTCTTAAATTCCTAAATCAACTTAAATATGATGGTAAAAATGAGAATTATTTCATTGAGAGGAGGATTGTACAAAAAGAAAATATATACCCCAGTTTTTCATACTCTACAGAGAAGGAACTTAACTAAGAAGATCAGACTCAGTAGAGTCTTGATCATGAAATGATTTAAAATCATACATGGAGGTGTTGAACCTCTCGATCATCTCTTTAGAGATCTTAAAGTTGTTACAACACGTTTTATGTGTCTGCAGGCAAATATTATTACTTTTTAAAAGTTAATTATTAAAAATACAGGGTCAAAAAACGTAATTTAACTGATTCACAAATTTCCCAAAATTTTCCAAATCCCCAAAGACTTTCAAAATCCCCAAATCTGCACTTTTAGAGAATGAAATCCCCAAGGTTGGTCAGCCTGCTTCTGTTTACATACCCCAGATCTGTGTACACAGAATATACACAGATGCCTCAACTCTCATTTATCCGATGTACGGTATGGCACTACATGATACCTATAACACCGATTCCCTTTGGTCCCTGGTCTCTGCCCTTATTACAACGGATTACATCCCTTGTAATTAACAGATCCTTGTCTTAGTCCTTGTCCTTGTCATTATCCCAGTACTCCTAATTTGTCCTATTCGTAAGCTGACGCAGCGTTCTACCCGTTTCAATCACTGCACGCAATTTAGATCTTAGATAGACTTCTTTATTTGATAAATTGTTTTTATAGTTGTTGTTAGGATTCATAATGAAATAATACACTAGATGAATCATTTTGGGACATCCTTCTTTACCCCCCCCCCCACAATCTCTAGCTATTACAAATTTATTCCATGTTTAAACTTGTTCAAAGATACCGCTGGCCTAACTTCCTTCCTGGCATATCCCATCCTGGAATGAATTTCAATATTGTAGAATATATGTGGTCTATCCATCTTGAATTTATCTGGAATCTAGAATTCATCTAGAATTCAAATGTATGTTTAGCAAACTCCTTATTAATTCTAAAATTTTAGATGCAGGATGAATCATCGATTTTAATTTTTATTTATATCAAGCTGTTAAACAGCATGGAGCTGAAAACTTTAGAATGGTGGACATCAAAATTAATGCTTGATCCTCTCTTTTTCCTTTTATCGAGACTAACCTACTTGTTTTAGGAAAAGGGTAAAAATTCAACCATTCAGAATCGCAAATATGAAGCCGATAAATTTAAAATTTTGCGCGCCATTTAAGATTGTATACAGAAACGGGAGGGACTCTCTAATTTTAAAAACAGGCTTTTGATATATTCTCTACTATATCCAAGAAAGAACGGTTTAAGAAGAAAATCATTGGATACTCAGATTAAGTAATCCAGATTAAAGATATCTCGATCTAAAGTTTTCAGCTATGGATACACACAAACATAGAAATCAAGAGATGTTATCAAATAAAAAAAGCTTCTCTTTGATTTACTACTTGTAATTTGAATAAAGCTTGTTAACAAACTTAAATCATAAAGTCATCTTCATTGTATTGATATAATCGCCTAACACATATATACATAATCACGGAAAGAAAACGAAGCTGTCATAGTTAACAGGTTCTCTTTGTTTATCATAGTTAACAGGTTCTCTTTGTTTATCATAGTTAACAGGTTCTTTTTGTTTATCATAGTTAACAGGTTCTCTTTGTTTATCATAGTTAACAGGTTCTCTTTGTTTCATAGTTAACAGGTTCTCTTTGTTTATCATAGTTAACAGGTTCTCTTTGTTTATCATAGTTAACAGGTTCTCTTTGTCATAGTTAACAGGTTCTCTTTGTTTATCATAGTTAACAGGTTCTCTTTGTTTATCATAGTTAACAGGTTCTCTTTGTTTATCTCATAGTCAACAGGTTCTCTTTGTTTATCTTGAATTAAAACAAACTTGTTAGAAATCAATTCAGCTGAAATAGAAGAATCGTCTTCATTGTATTGATATAATGGCAGAACACTGTATGTAATTTGTTTTTGACACAGCATCTGCCTCAGGTATTCAGAGATATCAATTCTAGAGAAACTGATAATATCTGAATATACATAATATTTTATTTATTTTAGGTTTGAAAACCCTTCTATATCTACAAACTCTCGAAGGACTAGAGGAAGGAACCTTTCATTCTAATATTTTTAAACCATTTTTTTGTCGAGGATTTTATGTAGATATGCAAAGCAGGATTTATAATTAGCTACCTAACAAACCTTGATCTAAGAAACGATAATCTTAAAATTAAAACCTGAGCCCCCGATTTAAAAACTTCGGCTCTAGCTGTAATTTTTTAAACCCGACTTTAAGATCCAATCCTCGACCGACCCAACTCTGACGACAGCTTGTGTCACGTGATTGACAGCTGCAAGATCTTCGGCTCGACCTAAGGAGTTAGGCCCAATGAAAATAAAAAACCGACCTTGGTTGGTTTTAGTGGAGAATAAGGCTCAATGTTGAGTCTTATTCTCATCAAAACCCGGAATGCGCCTATTCCTACCATGAAAATCCACCAAATAGAATATCACACCAGTTTTTTGAACTCAACTCTGTTGAAAATAAGATGCAGCTTGATTCCGAAATATCAAGCCGTAAATAAGGCCCAACGACAGCTTAGACTGAATTTTTTAAATCGCGGGCTCTGGTCAAACTTGTCTTTAGGATTAAACTTTTTTAAACTTTATATGTATTTTTTCCACTTGTTTGTTAGACTTTTCGTTTGAATTAAATTTACTTTGATTTGATATAAAATAATATACAAGAAAATCATATATTGGCTTGGCCGATTTTATTTTCAAAACAGCCATAACATACAACGGTATAGTTAAATTCGGCAACGCGTGGATTTCTAAAGCAAAGATACTGAATAAAGGGAAAACTAGAAAAAATATAATAATAATAAATGTTGAATATCCTTGGAATGAACAGGACTGGGACGGACAATCGCCTCCAACACTGAGAACACAGAAGGGTGAGAACACAAATTTTTAAATGCAATATTTGCATCAATTTGTAATTGTAAACTCGTTTTGTACACAGATACATGTATTTTAGCAATAAACGTTATCTATCTATCTATCTATCTATCTATATATGTTCATCTTTATATTTTTAATTAGTATTTAGACCAAGGAATTGATTCTTAGCATCAAACTCTGATTTTCTAATCCCTATATCTGTTGAACCTGATGTCGTAGATCTTAGAAATTATTAATTCTGGGAAACTCTGTAAATCCATGGACATTTCATGTAGCTTGATATAAAAGTTAAAGGGAGTGTTCGCGAAAAATGAAAGGGGGTATAGGCTTAATGCGATAAAAAAGCGCTTTTGATCGCTACTAATCTTACTTCTATCTGTTGCGTCTATATGGAGAAAATTGTTAAAAACGACTCACACCGAAGAACGTAGTGTTCATACAAATTCAGAAAGATGCAACATTCAACTCGGATCGTAAAAAAATCTATTTAATTCCCAACAAATTATCCAGATATTACAAACAAAAGTCATCGATTATTTTTCGACGCATTCGTAAATAGTTGATATTTCATAACATTTTGTATTTTTCATGATTTGAGAGTTACATTTTTTCCTGTTTCGAGGATTTTTGATAATGAAGACGACATTTTCATATTTTCCAGGAATGTTCGAAAATCCAGCGCCAGCGAAAATTAATCTAAAAAAAACAAAATCAAAAATATTATGAAATATTAACTATATATGAATGCGTCGAAAAATAACCGATTACTATTGTTTGTAATATCTGAATGATTTGTTTGGAATTAAATTGATTTGTTTACGATCCGAGTTGAATGTTGCATCTTTCCGAATTTGTATGGGCGCTGCGTTCTTCCGTGTGAGTCGTTTCTAACAATTTTCTCCTTATAGACGCAACAGATAGAAGTAAGATTAGTATCGATCAAAAGCGCTTTTTTATCGCATTAAGCCTATAACCCCTTTCATTTTTCGCGAACACTCCCTTTAAAATTGATTAGATGGACTTTTATACACATAGTTAATTTACCCAAGCTAGAATATAAATTAATTGTATTAAATAATTTTCAAATCTAAAGACTATGTTAAACTGTAAACCTATGCTTATTTTTAATGTTTTATTTAGTTCTTTCTTGTACATTTAAATTATAAATTTTAAGAAATGTATGGCACACTTTTAAGAATTTTTACAATTACAGGTTTGCAAATATGATACAAAATCGTCCTATGGGTTATGTTTTCCCTTTCAAATCATCAATCTTGAACGTTTTGATTTTTGATCTAATTTTGTTTAGGAAAACCTGTTATTAATGTGCAAAGTATCATCGGTAGAAATCTACCTAATTTCGGACCTTACGCAAAGGAAATTCATCTCTTCAGTTGTTTTGCTCAGGCGCGTAGTGGAGGTTTAGCCTAGGGGGTGCACTTTTTTGTGCAACCCCCTAATGGTTGATGTTCATCGCGAAAAAACAATATTGTAAATAAGATTAAGGTACAAGAAAGAATTTGAGAAATAATCATAAGATGGACAAATTGTGACATTGTCGATTGATAAGAAAAGTAAAAAATCTGAATATATATGTAAGTTTACTTTTAAATAAATTAGAGCCTGCCTCTGGCTCTAGGGGGGTGCATGTCTAGGGGGCACAGGGGTACCGCGCCCCCCCCTCCACTACGCGTCTGGTTTTGTTCCCTGCTTATAGCTCTAAACTGTCAAAACGGCCATTTATATTGCTTCTCATAAAACTAATGAACAACATTGTCAAAAATATATTTTTGTAATCTCCCCCCATTTTCGAGTGAATATTTACTTTATCAAGAAACTACAGAGTTGATAACGTTAGAATGAGATATCCTTAATCTCAATTACTTAATCTGAGTATGCAATGGACAAACTTTTTATTTTCTTCTCAAACCGTTCTTTCTTGGATATAGTAGAGAAAGATCAAAAACCGGTTTTTCTAAATTAGAGAGTTCCTCCCATTTCTGTATATTTTAATCTTAAATGGTGCGCAAAATTTCAAATTTATCGGCTTCTCATACGCAACTCTGATTGATTGAATTTCATACACTTCTCAGGATACAAGATTAGATTAGTCTCGATATCATGAAAAAGAGAGGATCATGCATTAATCTCGATATCCATCATTCTAAAGTTTTCAGCTCTTATCAATTATAAAATTGTTGTTAAAATTACAAGTATTGACGAATGATGAATAAAGGAGAAAGCTGCTCTGCTAGCAGAGCATAAGAAGACTGAGGATTTACTTGAGACGACTCTATCTCCAAATCGTCCTCCTGCTAAACAAAGAGTCATGACTCCTAAGGTAAGGATGATAATATATTTTTTGAAAATCCAGTAGTTCAAACAGGAAATACGCAAAAATATTTGTTAGTGGAGTACAATGAAAAAAATAATAGTCCCTTTTCTTCAACCTGAGCTGGGAACTTTAGAATGGTGGATATTAGGATTAATAATTGATCCTTTCTTTTTGCTAATCTCGATATTATGTTAGTCTCGAGATTAAATATTTAGATCAACAAATTTGATTCTAGGAACGCTAGATTTGTTGGTTTTCTTGACTGGATGGGCCTTCATTTAATTTCTCACCCATTTATTTATTAATACATTAATTATAATTGGTTAAAAAAGAATCTCCAACGTATTATTAATTATTTTGCTTCACCTATAAATTTACAAAATGGCCGACAACAAATTCTTTATTTGTTAGAAATTGTGGATTTCTCTCATGGGATAGAATTTATTTTTAAGGCTGTCATTAGTCAATACAATTTACAATCTATATACCTGGAATCTCATTGGAGAAAACAATGTACGATATACAAAGAGAGAGAAAAAGAGTGGATTAAGGACTAAAATTAAAAGTTTCCACAGTGGATATTCGGATTAAGCAGTCTGGATTAAAGGTTATCCATTCTAAAGTTACCAGCTCAGTTCAGAATGCAATAGTTCTTTTGTAGAAACATCTGATTTAAAGAATAATTTATAAAATATTCTTTAAAACTGAAATAATTGGTGTATGATTTCATGTTATTTGTTGATTATTATTGTATTACTCTCTAATTTGGTATTATATTTCCTAGATAAGGATATCCTGTGAATCCAAATATCTTCATGATACTCTTCAATATTATTAAAGGGACTGTAAGCATAATTACACGTAAGTGACCCTCCATACAAAGATGCAGTACCCGATCTACAAATCAACGATACCCTTGATCTAATCCAAAATATGAAAGATTTTCTGACTCGGAAGGTGTTTATTTCTACGAGGTTTTCCATTACTTCTTTCAAACAAGAAATGCGCAAGCCACCTTCGTCGAGAAACCGCAAATGAAAAAAAAAACAGTTTAACGAAACAAAAACATAGATACCTAATTCATACTTGATCAGACAAAGCTTACAGGGTACCCTTGTAAATTGCGGATTTCAGGGTTACTTCAAATTGCGCGTACAGTCCCTTTAATAAGGGTTTCTTCATGATTTCGATTTGTAACATATTGGGTATATGTAGGAAAAGAAAGATCTTATTAAAGGGTATAACTTTAATACATTGGAAAATTTAAAGGCAGGTCCGATTGACTACAGTAATCGTAAAATTTTTATTAAATCTAAAATGGCGTTCTTTTTGGTAAATTTTATCACTGAAAATTTTTGTTGTTACGAATTACCTTTTTTTCTGGAAAACGACCTTCAACTTGTAGTAACCGATCGGGCCCAAATTTGTTGTTCAACCCGACATGACCCAATGGAAGGTTTCTGGAAGATCAAAATTGAAAAAAAATTGTAATGGCCGACTTACAGAGCAACAGTTGAAAGCTGAATTTATTTACTGTAAAATAATATAGTTATATAATTGAGAATAGAAACTTTTAATGAACGTGCATTAAACACTGTAAAGTAATGTAAAAGTTCATTAAGCAATAGTAAAAGTTTTCGTTTCAGAAACCTACAATACATCCTCAAGTTTACAAAAAACATCAAGGATATTAAATTTTTGACATTTACGAAATAAAGGTCGGAAATTTCATTAATAAGGTTTATAATATCGGAATTATTTTCTCAAAATATTGTTTTATTATATTTATTAATTACAATGTTTTTATTTTTATCCAGGCGAATTTTTTATCACTTGCATTTTTGACACTATCGCCTTGACATTTTTTACTCTCAAAAAATAATTTGTTTAGTGCATAATGTAGATCTTACAGGACGTGACGGTAAAATGGCCTGTCCATACAGAAAAAAAAACTTAAATAGCCCAGAGCGTGTTTGTTATTAAAGCTACAGATCCAAAAACTTCATTGAAAAATGGATATTTAAAAAAATTTGTCACATCTTAATATTTGTCTAGAGCAAAAATGTTTATATTTTACATTTATCTTTCTTTAACCCTTTTCCCACTAACGTCTGTTTTACCCAAAATAGATTGCAGAACAAGTCTGTGGACTCAGGCAGTAGGATGTAAAAAACTAGCTTTTAGTCTAAAGTTAGGGGCATGTATTAGTTAAAAAAGTAGAAAAATTTGAACAACCTCAAACCAATACTTTTTGATTTATCGCAAAAAAAAACGACAGGGGGTCACATTGACCCCCCCCCCCCTTCAGTCGGAATAGGGTTAATAAGCTGGCATTGAAAAATGTAATTCATACATGAATTTATCCTTGCTTTAGTTTTTTTTCTAGTCTGGATTTTTTTACATTACGTGAGTAGAGAAATAAAAGCTTGGACTTTAATTCTAAAAAATTCCTACGAGTTTACATTTCTAAAAGGATATGTTATCCCAAAGGATTTTTAAGAAAAACATTTTTATTTTAAAACTTTGATACATTTTTCACGTGAGTATAATGCAAAAAAGGGCTCAAAGGAATTTAATATTTGCCACAAACTCTTGACTTTATAATCCTTATATCTTTTGTAACCTGATGTGTCGTAGACTTTAAATATTTAAAACTATGAAATATGTTAGATTCAATTATCTAATTTTTAAATATCAAAGGTTTACACCATCAGATTGCAAATATAGTGTTTGGAAAATTTGAGTTTGTGGAAAAAACTCAATTCCAAAAATAGATTGAATATCTATCTTCAATGTCTTTTTCATCTTACTTTCTGATTAGATTCTTATGATTTCAGAAGACAAAAAGTATTGTTTCTTTACATATTACTTGTCATTATTTACTCAGAAAGAAAGTGTATGAACTGCTGTATAATCCTATTCTTTGTATCGTATGGAAGTCTCCCTGTCAGAACACTCGCATTGTATATAGCATCTGAAATAAAAAGAAATGAATTTATTATTATATTTGCTCTTTAAGGTCGCATTTTAGATCTTGATCTTTCGGTGGTAAAAGTAGGAGTGCGCGTTCTTCTTCTGTATTAAGAGCCTCCTTCTGCTGCGCGCTCGTCTATCCGCTTCTCTTTTCGCGCGTCAGTCCGAGCAGATTTAAAGGGACTGTTCCTGAGTATTTAGATTGAACTCATCTATCTAAGTAGCTGTACTAAGAGAATATAGACTTTAATATGGTCCTATAGAGGACATGAGGTCGATCTCTAATGAAACCCATAAAGTAACATAGTCCTATACTTAGAATGCATAATAAGTTCATTAATAGCTGTTTTCTTCAGGTGGCTGAGGTGATTGGTAAAGCACTTGACAAGGTAAATTTGTTACATTTATTATATATAATATATCCAGACTTAATTCTCCCCGCAGTATTTTAAATATTTAATATAACAAGAACATTTGTTGAAATTTTGTTTGAAAACAAAACTGCTAAAATTCGAACCGCACTGGAATTGTCAAAACCATATGATGCATTATTGCAAGAAAATATTAATTTATTTAACCTAGAAATATTTTTTTTCTTATTTTAAAAATAAAATCATTCCATAAGAAAAATGACATATGATAACTATAGTATCTATTT
The DNA here is from genome assembly GCF_000591075.1 of Eurytemora carolleeae. Taxonomy (NCBI): domain Eukaryota; kingdom Metazoa; phylum Arthropoda; class Copepoda; order Calanoida; family Temoridae; genus Eurytemora; species Eurytemora carolleeae. Next base: position 112,934 of record NW_019396505.1, read on the forward strand.
TTGTCTGTCAGTTAGTTTGAACTCATATTCACCTAAAAATTTGTATTGTGGAATTCGGCGTTTTTTGAGTTATATCATATATGTAAACTTTTTAATTTTGTTAAATATTTTCTCTCCAAAACCAGTCAGAAACTGAAGTAAAATTCTATAGAAAAATAAGATATGAAAAATATGCATAAACATTGTATAAATACTTAATTATTGGTTCTATTACAGATATCAAATAATACAAATAATTTTATTAAATTAGATTGGAGCCTACAGTGATCTAGATAACAGAGAACACGTGATTGCACTTATAGATCCGGAGATGTGCATCAATTGTGGTAATTAACCGAGTTTTTGCTGTAGAAAATTTTTTATTTCGTTTGTTCATCGTTTGTGAACAACCAATTCGTTAGTTTTTCTTAATCGATAAAAAATCGTTTTCTTTCATTCTCAAAATTATCGTTCATTTTTCAACTTTATCATTTAACGCTCGTTCAGTAAAATCATTCGTTCAGAGTAAAAAAATCGTTTATAAAAAATTTGTTGAAAAAATCGTCCATTCAGTAAAAAGCGATGCTTTTTCAAGTTTGATTACAAATTTTTTTCGTTTTAAAAAACAGGAATCTTTTCATTTCTCTGAACGATCCATATGTTAGTTTTTTTTTTAACCCTTTTCTACGAAACATTTCGTTCGTTCTCCAACATATTGTTCGTTCAAGAAAACGATGCCCAATTCTAGTCTTTGCCACACACTGAAATTTTCTAATTTTATAGCTTTGTAACCTAATTGTGTAAACCTTTATATTTCAAACTTAGATAATTTTATCTAACAGAATTGAAAGTTTAAAGCATTTAAGTACTACTTCATAAGATCCCAAAGATAAAGGAATTAAAAGCCAGAGTTAGTGGCAAAGTCTTCTGAGCAAGTTTTGTAATACCATGTTTGAAATGCAATTAAAATCTGATTGTCAAGAATTAAAAGCAAATGTATTATGTGATAAAAAATATTCATCAGATAATGCTAAAATACAGGGATATCAACAAAGAATGAGACTTATAAGACTATTGTATAGAATGTATTCACCCTTTTTTACTTTCCAAGATGTGTTTAGTGGCGCACTATTTTTTTCGTTGTAAAAAAATCATGTTTACTCTGCAAGACTTCGACTAAATTAATTTTAAGAAGATTTGAAGTTGTAGGGTTGCATTCATTGTCATCCTTTTTGGAAAAGCAATCTTTAACTTCTTATTAGGTTTAATCTATAGTGTGATAAACAAGTTGTTTTCTCCTTCCTGATTTATACTTTAATTATTTCTCTTAATGATGTCTCTTTTCATTAGTAGAAATACCGGCTTATAAAACTTGTATTAGTTATAATTATTAACAACTACTTTACAAGGAAGATAGGGAGTTTTATTTATCAAGGATAAAATTGGTCGAGTGAACCTGTGGTTAAGTAAAACTTTTAATTTTCGGAAAAAATAGATGTACCTTTTGATATGAAAATGCGCACATTTTACACGAAAACTTTGGAGAACGAGTGGTTATTTTACTTAACTGTCCCAAGGAACATTCAGTAAATTAGCTTCACTAAATTGTACAATTTTTTTTAATGGAACCATGGTGAGTGATACAATGTCTTAATGATCGTTGTTTGGGACACCCTATTGGCTGTATGTAATAGAAGAATTAAAGAAATTAAAGGACTATGGTTTTGGGGTAGGGTTTTCAGCAAAATTTCTAGAAAATTTCAGGGGAAAAAAATTCGAACATTTTGCGAAAAATATACGGAAGAGAAATTGTGAATTACGATGTAATTAAACTTCTTATTCTGAGCTCTCAGAGCACAGAATTCAACAAGTTTTTTTGCTCAAATAATTGTTGCAGTTATAGTTTTCGCGATATTTCGCATTGTTTTCGCATTTTTTCGTTTAATTCATTTTCGCTGGAAACACTATATTGGGGAGATAGTGAGCTAAGAAGCGCAGCTAAAAGAAACCACAGAGCTAGACAGTAGCTCTTATTTTTAGTTTCTGATAGTATTTTTTGCAGGGAAGTGCTACATGACCTGTAATGATACTGGTTACCAGGCAATAGAATTCGACGAGGAGACTCATATTCCAAGGCAAGTAAAACTAAATTTTTTTTTTCTTCTCAAAATTCACCTTGACATGATATTTTAGCCCCTATAAATATCCTCTTTAACTCTTAAACGCTATAAAGGCTGGGAGGTCAGAATCTATTTATAGCCTGGGACGCCCCTGCCCCCCTCGAAAAAGGCCTTAGAGAATAAGTAAAGGGTCGAAATGCATACTCATAGCCCAATTTTTAAAGGCCTGCTCATTAAAAAAAATTAGACCGATAACTTTAATAGTTTTTATGCTAGGGAGAGTTTAAAAAAATGCTAAAAGAAAGGGTCCAAAAAATGTAAAAAATATTTTTTTTAAACAAATATCAAAGTGTGACACACGTTTCTACATCCATTTTTCAGGGGCTTTTTTTAAAAAAAAATATTTTAAATCTGTAGTTTCAGTTACCAAAAAAAGTGACGGGTTTTTTTCGATATTTTCTTTTACACAGACCAGACTTTTAACGCCCAGGTTGTATGTACCCTACCTAATGCATTAAAAAAATAATTTTACAAACTTAACTCTTTCAATTTCACGGTGTGTCAAAAATGAAAGTGCTAGGACAAAAAAACCAGAGGGAAGGGGCGTCCAACGCCCCCCCTCCCCCGCCTGTTTTAGGTTAAAAACTCATCATAAGTTTCATTTTCATTTGGCGTAATATTTGATTGCATATTCAAAAATCTTGTGGTCCACGAAGAATATTAAAAAAATATCACATGAATTCCTTACTCAAGACATTTGAAATGCATGGATAAAATAGCTTTTGGTTCTATTAATTTCAAATGTGTTATTTTATTTATTGAGAACACATATTTCAATCTTTTATCAATTTATAATTCTGCTTTTTCAGCATCAAATTCTGCCTTATTTGAACATGAAAGGAATTTTAAATAATGTATTTCTATTCCACAGTTATGGATTCTATACTCAACATATTGTTTTGCATATATTATATCTAAAATCAGACCGAAGTGTGTTTGTAATTAATCTTCCTAAGTGTATAAGCTGTACAGTGTCTGCCAACTTGGATACCACAAATGGTGGTTGCTGAGCTAAAACTTAAATGTATTCTTTAATAAATACAAAACCCAGTTTCAATAACTTTTTTGTAAAAACTTAAATAATTTCCTTGTAAAAAATTGTATTGCTAATTTCTTTAACAAATCTTAAAAATGTTGGTAATCTAGAAATTACCAGTTGGTCTCGAAAACCTGGTTTTGTACCTTAAGTTTCAGGAGCACGGTGCATTATTTGTGTACAAGGCTTTTTGGGCGCTTCGCGTCATCTTTAAAAAAAATTAACTGTGGCTCTATCTTTAATCTTGGAATAAGAACAAATAAGAACAAAAAGAGCTTTGATTTTATTGTATAGATGACCCATATGAGTCGTTTTGCTTTGCTAAGCAAAAATACGATGTAAATTTTCACCAAAGCTGGTTTCGATCGGTCTCAGGCTCAAGAAAAACTGTTTATAGTGAAATATATAGACTTTGGTGTATTTTTCGTAAAGGTAAATATACTCCTTAACACCCCAAGTTTTTTATGATTTTTAAATAAAAAAAAACATTGCTGTTTTGCCCAAGTTAATGCTTTTTGTATACTTTGTTTCACCTTTGTTTCTTATGGATATCCTTAATCCTGATTTCTTAATCTCTTTTTCCACTGTCGACACTTTTGATTTTATGCTTAATACTCTTTTATGAATTATCTTGCTAGATTACAACCAATGAGAGTTCTCCGATTGATTGCTCGAGCAAAGTTTTCAAAGATCTAGCATGTGATCTCGATATTCACAATTCTAAACCTTTCAGCTCTGTCTATCTATCTGCCTAACTAAGCGGGATATTATATATTTTTGGTCTAAAGTTGAACTTGACTTTATAGAACAAATATTTGATTTAGGAAAAGATGTTCCTCGTGTAATTATTTTTTAATGTTTCAGATACAGAAACTAATGGAACGTGATCAAAATTAATTTCCTTATTGATTACTAGGTCTCCTTTCATGATACATTCGAATTCAAATTATGTAATGGTTTTATTCTTCAAAATGATTTACTCTATTTTTCCATTTTTCTTAAACCTAAACCGACGTTTGGCGTCCCCCCCCCCCGTGAAATTTTGTGAATTTTAATGAAAATAATTCAAAGGATTTTTTGTTAAAAAAATATTTTTTTTTTAATTTAAAGGCGGAAAAAAAGTTTGGTCTGTGAAAAAAATTTAAAATAGCCCATAACTTCTTTGTACTTAATTCTTCTCATAAACTCAAATCTATAATTTCTATATCTTTGCAACCTGATGATGTAAACCTTTGATATTAAAAAACTTTAATCATTTGATCTCACAAAATTTATAGATTGATCTATCGAAGGTTTACGACATTGGGTTTGGTTAAAAATCAGAGTTTGTTGAAAACATTTTTTCATAGACTGAATTTAGAGAATTTAAGCTGCCTCGCTGTACCACCTGCTGCCAGTTCTAATTTGAACCACCGATTGAAAGTTAATGATCAAGGAAGAATTTAAATCAGTGGTTCAAATTCGAACCCGTGGTAAGCAGCTTACCCAGGTTTAGACCTGGCTCAAATTCTTTAAATTGGGTCTCAGGTAACCATCTGAGGTGAGGTATAGTGAACCAAATACTGACATAGATTCTCTAACATTTTAGAAAACTTTTAATATTTTGAGAACACAAACAAACGGGGTTGATTGAATGTCAATAGAGCAAGATTCCCGTAAAAACAAGCCGAGTAGGGGTAGGGGNTACATTTAAACTTCAAAATTCTGTTATCTATGGAGATTATATTACGAAATATTATATAAAGCACTAAGATTAATAGTTGTTAGGATGCATATCACTACGGTAAGTATTTAACAGAGTTAAAGTTAATTTTACCTTTGATTTATAGGATTTAGGACCCTTCGGTTATAAATCTATAATTTTTATTTCTTAAAGTTATTAGTTCATCGTCGAAAAATACTAACAATCCGCCACTAATTTAAATATAGAATACACAATAAATATGTAACTTTCCTTATCCTTTCCTTTCCTTTTCCTTTTATTTCTAGTTTTATATTTTTTTAGAATGGGGGGGAAATATTCCCACAACCTCTACTTTTAGAGGTTTTTAAATATTTTCTCTTGAAACACTTTATTTTGTATGTTTTTGTTACATTTCATAAATAAATAATTTGTTACTTTACTTTACTTCACAAATCAAGCATCAAAGTGTTGCGTAAAAAATGTTGTACTTTGTTTAATAAACCTCTCAACAACAAAACTGAGGACTCGCCGCAAGTTCTAATCCTCGTACCTTTGCAACCGAATGTCGACGTTGTTGAAATTTGATATTTAAAACTATTAACTTAGCGATATCAACAGTTTATATCAAAGTTTTACATCAGTATTTGAAAATCAGAGTTTAAGGCGTTTCATTAGTAAATCAAGCCTCCTGAATGAACAATTCTGGAGGAATTTTAAGCTCGAATTTGTGCACTTACTGAAAAAGTATTCACCGTGTGAACGTCTTATTGGTATCAATTGAATCCTTAAAAATAATATTGCACTCTCAGTTCAACTACCATGTCTAACCGGTCACTCCCTTTAAAAACCCGAATTAATGTGCTAAAATTTATTTAGAGTAAAAGAGGATGCCTGCACTGGGTGTACACTTTGCTATAGTGTCTGCCCTATTATCGAGTGTATTAAGGTAAATATGGTACAGTGTTCAATCACATCGGTTCTTTTTTACCTCTGGATCTTTTATTTATAGTTCATAATGTGTTAAATTCTCGCAATTAACTTGTTTCTGGTGGATATATGCTGCATGGAGACAAAGGCTAACAAATTATGTATAAGGGGTCAAATTGTAATCGAAAGTCACAGCTTTCTGAAATATTGACAGAACCGTTAAATCCACATGATTTAACCACCCCCAAGATATGATCACTCTATATACAAGTGTACAGTGATGGATACGTAAACATATCGTGATGTACACAATCGACCACACTATTAATTAATTAATAGGGGGGTCCTTTGTGTACATCTGAGGTAAGCTTTACCTCTTCGTTTCCTTTCTCTATGGTTTTATACATCAAATTACAAATGTAGCCTTGCAAGATCACAGTGCAATAGTTTGAAGTTTTGAAAGAAAATAATTCTGTTTGGTAATTATTTGAAATTTTTTCTTATCTCTTTCCAATTTGTTCATTTTAATTTCCTCTATAAATATAAGCCATGTGTTCAGCATGATACATTTCGTGATAAACCTTGACAATCTTTTATTTTATAACTTTTATAAAACAATTAGAACTTTAATTATGTAAAAAAAAGAGTAAAGCAAAACTGAAAGTTTAATTTGCATTCTTAGAGCTATGTTTTGAAACTTTTTATTTTCTAACGTTTCTTCTGCAATACTTTCTTTTTTTCTTTTTTTCAAATTATCTCTTCATCTATTTAATTTATATTATGTTGTTTTTAGCTTTATCTCTGTATTAATAATAGTTCACTTTCTATTTGTTCCATTAAGATGGTTCCCAGAGAGAATGAGTATATACCGAAGCGAGGAATAGATCTAGGCCAAGACTGGACTCCCAGATTACCTGATCTACAGCTTAGGTAATCTTATCAAAGATCTAGATTATGAACTGAACTCCTTGATTACTAAATCTACAGCTTAGGTAATATTATCAAAGATCTAGATTATGAACTGGACTCTTGATTACTAGATCTACAGCTTAGGTAATATTATCAAAGATCTAGATTATGAACTGGACTCCTGATTACTAGATCTACAGCTTAGGTAATATTATCAAAGATCTAGATTATGAACTGGACTCCTAGATTACTAGATCTACAGCTTAGGTAATATTATCAAAGATCTGGATAATAGACTGGACTCCTAGATTACTAGATCTACAGCTTAGGTAATATTATCAAAGATCTAGATTATGAACTGGACTCCTAGATTACTAGATCTACAGCTTAGGTAATATTATCAAAGATCTAGATTATAGACTGGACTCCTAGATTACTAGATCTACAGCTTAGGTAATATTATCATAGATCTAGATTATGAACTGGACTCCTAGATTACTAAATCTACAGCTTAGGTAATATTATCAAAGATCTTGTGTTGAATGTTAGCTGTCAAAGGGAAAGGAAGCTGACTAAGCGCTGTAATTACAGATTTAAAGGGAGTGTTCGCGAAAAATGAAAGGGGGTTTAGGCTTAATGCGAAAAAAAAGCGCTTTTGATCGCTTCTAATCTTACTTCTATCTGTTGCGTCTATAAGGAGAAAATTGTTAAAGACGTCTCATACCGAATAACTTAGCGCCCATACAAATTGAGAAAATTGCAACATACGACTTAGACCATAAAAAATCAATTTAATTTTAAACAAAACATTCAGATATTACAACCTATAGTCATCGATTATCTTTCGCCACATTTGTATAAAGTTTATATTTTATAATATTTTATTTTTTTAGAAAACGTTTTAACGGATTTCGAAAAATGTGAGAGGTGCGCGGCATTCTTAGATAGTTGCGTAAGCGACAAGAGAAATAATCAAATTCAAAACATAGTAATTAAAAAATATTATAAAACATAAACTATATACAAATGTGGTGAAAGATAATCGATGACTATAGGTTGTAATATCTGAATGATTTGTTTGAAATTAAATTGATTTTTTTAGGGTCTAAGTAGTATATTTCAATTTTCTCAATTTGTATGGGCGCTAAGTTATTCGGTATGAGACGTCTTTAACAATTTTCTCCTTATAGACGCAACAGATAGAAGAAAGATTAGTAGCGATCAAAAGCGCTTTTTTATCGCAGTAAGCCTATACCCCCTTTCATTTTTCGCGAACACTTCCTTTAAGACGCAACAAAGTTCAATATGATATGACTGGATTAATCTTTATTTTTAACATACATTTTTTCTTTTTCTGATTGTAATATTTATTTTCTCTGCTACATATTTCTATTTTGTTTTCATTACACACAATTTTAAAAATCGTTAAAAAATATTTAAGGGTTTCATTCCTATTTGAATTCTTTCCTCTTTTAACCAACATCCAAGTTCTATAAATAATTTCTTTTTCCAATTTCAGGAAGAATATGGACAAAGCTGTGATCCAATAAATATCCAGCAACAATTCTGAATAAATTAATATCATAAATGAGTTTTAACTATGTAATGTGTTTCCTTGTTTAATTGCTTTTAACTCAAAACAACAATTTTATGATGGTTTTAGAAATATGTTATTTTACCCTTTGCAACTAACACGTAATTCTGTAGTAAATCTAGAAACAATAAAATACACTCAACTTACTGTTTTCGATTTTTTTGAACGATTTTAAAAGTATGGTAATCTTATCTAAATGTAATTTAACGCCTCTTTTAATACTAACATGATCTCATATTCACGAAACAGTTAAATATTCCATTATTTTTAAAATAAGCAGGCCCGTAGCCAGGGGGGGGGGTGCAAAGGTGCAGGTGCACCCCCCTTTCTTCTGAAAGAGGGGTGCAATGACGAATTTTCACCCCCCCCCCCTAGTCCCATATAAAAGAAATTGTTTTTAAAATCTAGTTATAAATTGTATTAAGAATTGATTTCCAAACCAAATTATAACCTATTTGTGCGTTACTCATTAAAAGTGTGACGGAGTTTTTGTGTACTCAACTCATCCCCTGAGTCATGTCTCTCCTGTGACCTATCGCAGGCTAACTAACAGTTGATCAGTACACTCTGTTGATTAAATATAACACAACATCAAAATTTACTGATAGTCATTTAATAGTTGTTTAAGTCTAATTATCTATTAATTATCTATTATCTATTAATTATATGCATAGAGTCCCATGGAAATGAAATGGTAATCTCCTGTACACTTTCAGACTTTTAGCCCCCCCCTCCTTGGCTGGTGTGCTATGTTTTATGAGTCTGTTTTTTTGAGGCATTTCCGTGGTGAGGCGTTTCCCCCTTGACCCTTGAAAAGCTTTTTTTTTAAATGAATAAGAAATAAGATAATATAATTTTCATATTGCAAAGTCAAAGTAATAAATAATTACTTGACTCTGTTAGTTAAGCAGTACTCCCTTAAAAGCTCAAATACACTTGTTAAAAAGGTTAGCCTTTATAGTGTGCATTGACAATGTAATAAAAACAACCATATACCACTGTAAAACCAAACCAAACATTGTTTAAAAAAATCATTAAAAAAACCCTGAAAAAATTTTTCGCCTGCGGTGCGTCAGGTTGCACCCCCCCTGGTCAAATCCTGGCTACGGGCCTGAAAATAAGGTTTCATATTAAAGTACAAAGTGATTGAACGGAAGATCCATTTGAATAATTTGTTTAAACCACGCAACAGAACTTAAGTTTCAGACGTTTGTCTGTTAAGACCAGGAACAATTAATTTGATTTAAAATCTTAACTAGCTTGGGAACACGGCTTTGGCTGAAAACTAAACTTTCTGTATACAAGTAAGTCCATTCAAGTTTGCCAAGAACATAACCGTGGTTCTACGAAGTTACTGGTGAAGTTGTGGTCGGACTATTACTAACTTTAGCAGAAATTACTACTGTAAATATGATTCATAGATACAAGCGCAGGTAGAATCTCAAGCAGGCCACAAAAAAAGTATTTTTTTTCAAAATGTTTATAATTTTTTGCCACAAACTCAAATGATCTAACCTATGTATTTTTGCAACCTGATGCTGTAGACCTTTGATATTTCAAACTTAAACTATTTGATTTTACAGAATAGATTGCTTTAAAAGGTAAAAGGTCTACAACTTTGGGTTTCGAAGATAAAGGGGTTAGAAAAACAAAGTTTGAACCAAGAACTCAGCGCCTTTAAAAATAATAGTCTTGCAAAAAAAAGTCCTACAAATTTAAAATAATAATCTAGACAACACATTTTTTAAGGGCATTTGAAAACTTTATTTATATCAGATTTTGGTTTTTGCAACTTTTATTTTACTTCTACGTGTGCGAATGAAAAGAAGTTAATTTAATTCAAAAATTTTCGGAAAACTATTTTTTTGTAAAACATTTTGTAATGTCAAATTGCACAAGTAGCGCATCAGCTGTGTTGAGGTCAAACTGTTCACAGCGTACACTGCGTTTTAGAATTATTTAAGTGATTTTCAAGATATTTTAAAAAAAGCTTTCTTTACTCGATGAACATTAAAAGGTTTAAAGGGTACCGTTGTAAATTCGGCATTGCCCTGCTTGCATGGTGGGTCACTTGAAATAATCAAAGAGAATAGAATATATACTAGAGAGGAATTTACTAGAAAAAAAGTGTAAAACTGCCATTTTGTTGTACTGTTTCCATACTGCAGGTGTACTTCACATAATTATGCTATATAACCTTTTGGGCCCTGGAATATCATTTTATAGAAAATCTAAAACTAATATTAAAGGAAAACCAAATTATGAAATAGTCTGGTTTCATAATTGACCAATGATCATTTCACATAGACTCTGTGCCTTTCACTTTACAAACGATGATTTTCCGTTATAACTATGAATCAAATGATGTTTTTTATTCACCTAAATCATTATGAAGTTTATTTGTAAGCTTTAAAAAATTCGAAATTGAAATTGATAGTCTTGGGAACATACTGTATTAATGTACTCTACTGCACATAATTTGTGAACATTAACATGATTTGTACACTTTGAACTCCCTTTCAAGCTGAAAGGGACTGTAAAAATTCATACCTACAGATTTTCTAAATTCCCCTCTAATACATATTCTATTCTGGAAATAATGCTTACAGTCCCTTTAAGCGTGATGACAGAAATAATGAGAGGTAAAACTGAAGAGGCGGGATGAGAGAGAGGATCGAGGTAGGTTGAGAGGTGGAGAGGAGCCGGGAGAAATACATCTTCTAGTTCCAGTTTGATGAAACCAACGGAGAAAACATCATCAAACCTAGATCTCTCTCAAACACTCTTGCATCTATGTTCAGATTATAGAATATTGTCAGAAATAAACATATTTGATTACTTAAAGGGATTGCAGGACGTAATTTCAAGTGATCCTTACTAGAGACTAGCATGTCTGATTCCATAACGGTCAACTCTATTAACTAGATATCTTTTTTTTCTTCACGGAAACTATGTTTTCTCCTCAAAGTCACTTGTGCATTTTTACTTCAGATAATGAAACACTTTTTAAACTGACAAAACCAGCACCATCTTGTAAGAGTACCGTTTAAAAGCTATTGATAGGGGGTCCCATGAAATTACAAGAAGAGTCCCGTTCATTGGTATTTTTCTAAAGTTTGGCCTGAACGATAATTCACTGAGGGGACAAAGTCATGTCCGAACTTTATCGATAAATTTTTTATTTTGATTAAAACTTGAATCTGTAATGAAGTTTATATTTATATCATATTGAAGGAAAGTTTTCGAAGGAAGTTTAGAAGATACTGTAATGTTGAATTGGAATATTTATATTGATCGACATGTTATATCTATTTATGTCATTGTAATGGAAAGTGCAAAAAGTTTTTGGCGGGATTTTTTTTTCTAGTTTGTTTTTCGCTCGCATGATATCCATTTCAATAACATATATAGTTTTATTCAGTTTTAGTCAAATTATTTAAAAGCAAGTCGATAAAGTTACTTAATTACCCTGTTGTAGGGTGATTAAGTAATTTTATCACCCTACAATGAGACAAATTAGGTATGAAATTTGAAATTTTAATAGCAGGAAAAAGTTACCTTTTCGCCCTGTTGTAGGGCGATAAAGTCACTTAATCACCCTACAACGGGAAATATTAGGTGTGATAAATTCCATCAAAATTTAATAAAAAATATATCTTTCGCGTACCCTTTTATTTTATATTATACTTGATTAATGTTTTTAATCGGTTGGTTCGCGTTTGGTTTGGTTTTTGCAAATACTTTATCTCAGGGTCAAAATTTGAGAAGTGAAGGAAATTTTTGAATCTGAGATATATGCAAAAACGACCAAAAACGTACGTGTTCAAACGATCGTTTTTCTTTTATTTCTGATACAAATATTGCAAAGTTTGGTAAAAGTAACCTTTGATCACAGTTTTTGAAAGTGTAGTTTTTTGTTAAAAGTAGATAAAAAAGTTTAAATATCTTACAAACAAAAAAATCTGTTAATACGAGATTTTTGTTAGTCAATAGTCAGGAAGAGCATCAAAAATTTTATCATTTTCACAAGCAAAATGTAAACTAAGGCACTCAGCCGATAATTAATTAGTAATTTAGTAAAACAACGGCTATTCTTTTCTCTAAATTACACAATTTTATTTTTATTTCACGGAAGGAAACGGATTTTTTGCCACAAACTCGAATTTACAAATCGCTTTATCTGTACAATCTGATGATGAAAGCCTGATCAAACTTAGACTCCTAATTTTAACAGAATATATAGCGTACACTGTACACTGTACACTGTACACTGTACACTGAAACATCAAAATTTCTACAAAAATTCTAATATATCAGGTTAAAAAGATATAGGATTATAAACATTCAAAGTTTGTGACAAAAAATTTCAGTGCCTTTGTAAAATGTTTTTTTTTCGGATGTAAGGCACAAGTAAGCTATATGCCGAGTCCATTAGCGCGCCTGATCCAATCAGGGTTCAGTCATGTTTTTGTTGTCTATTCTGAACCAATAGAAATAGTATCAGTAAATGGAAATATTTATTTCCACTGAAACTATTGTTGTATTAAGAGTAATGTGAAGTTACGCTCACAGTCTCTTTTACAATGCGCGCATGATATATTCTTAGAATTTTTTAGAATTCTACAATGAGTTTTCCCTCTAGCTTCAACTTTAGGTAGGATCAAAAAATATCCAATTTTACGAAGAAAAAAAATTTTACGATAAATAATGAAACTGTAAAATAAGTCTACAAAGATTAATAGTAAAAACGTTTAAAATGTTTTTTTAAAGGTTATCTTTATCAATCTTAAAATCATTTTAATTAATGACTTTTTTGTATGAGCACAATATTAACAAATAATTGGATATTATTTCATTTAAAATTGCAGTCAAAACATCTCCGCAGAAGACGAAGACGACTTCTTGACATCGCTGGGTAAGCATTTAATATTTAATGGTAGAACTGCCCGGTGTTGCACATGATTATATTATTATTCATAGTCAAAGTTAATCCCACCGTTTACCCGTGTCTGGTATATTTATATATATATATATACATTATTCATTGATACAGGTTTTTGTCCTATCAGGACTCATCAGTATGGCTGAATTTTATCAGTTCTTGATTCTAACAGTTGGGGCTTGGGGCTTAGATTATAGATCAAACACGCTAACCACTGCTCCATCAAACCCTGATTATTGGGTAATGAAATAGGGACCAGAGAGCTCAACCAACTCATTATAAGTTGAGGGCCTTGGATAATGGTACTTAGTACACCTATTTATTACCACAGAGTGTTCAAGTTTAGCGGAAAAACGAGCATATATATATATTTTATCCATAGACACAGTGTTTCGTCCTATTTATTACCACAGAGTGCTCAAGTTTAGCGGACTAAACGAGCATATATATATTTTATCCATAGACACAGTGTTTCGTTCTATTTATTACCACAAGAGGGAATGGTCTCTTTAAATAAAAAGAGGGAATGGTCTCTCTAAATAAAAAGAGGGACTGTTCTCTTTAAATAAAAAAGAGGGAATGGTCTCTTTAAATAAAAAGAGGGACTGGTCCCTTTAAATAAAAAGAGGGACTGGTCTCTTTAAATAAAAAAGAGGGAATGGTCTCTTTAAATAAAAAGAGGGAATGGTCCCTTTAAAAAAAAGATGGAATGGTCCCTTTTTTAATTATTTAGTGTATTTAATGAACTGAAATAGAAATATTATGTTAAAAAAAAATATGAATTTTTCTCACCTAATTTTCTCCGGTTATATTACTGTTTCCCAATTTATATTAAACTGAAAATAATTTGTAAAACACAAGAGACTTCAACGTTGAAAGCCATAACCCGGAAGTAAAATCACGCAACCTCTCTACGAATACGATATTAATTCGAAGTTCAATATTTCAAGACCAGCTCAATGAAAAAGAATGAGACCGCTAATATAAATAGTTTTGGTGCTAGGAAGGTTTTAAAAAAAACCAAGAAAGGGGCGGAATTTTTTTTTTTTTGACAAATATTGAGGTGTGACATTTGTTTCTACATCCATTTTTCAAGGGCTTTTCAAGAATGTAATTTTCAGATCTAGAGCTTTTTGATTTAGAAAAAATCCTCCCTTGCACCCTAAACATTGAAGATAGAGGTCTAATTTTCTTTTGACGAGCAGGCCTTGAAAAATTGAACTTATAGAGACATGTATCACACTCCCCTGTCTTAAATCTTGGGGNTATATTAGACAAAAAAAAATCCCAACCTTAATATGGTTAATGCATTGAAGTAAAATTTTAAAGCGTCTTGAACTAAAAAGGCATTATATTGTTTTTGCCTTATTATACTAGTTTTCCATCAAATAAATTAATTGATCGAATACGCTGGTATCTAAATGGATAAATGATTTATTTATAAGATTTATAAAAGTTGTGGAACAAAATTTATCATTTTTCAAATAAACATTATGGAAAAATACAGAACAAATTATCCAACCACAGTTTAGAAATCGTTATGGAAAGATGGACAGATATGGAATAAACTGAATAAATTTAACAGATAACATGGCATTTCTCCTTTAGCGATGAGATTTGAAAAAAAGTTGAATTATCTTGGAGATATTGGCTCTTTCATTTAATTTGTTCCAAGTCAGAAACTTTTCAGAAAGTAGATTAACACATGAGTAAGCATGAGACCTTTGAGAAAAAGTATCTTAGAACTAATTTTATTCCTGGAAGTTGAAAAGAGGGGAGCTAGAGAGGATTATAGATGTAAATATTGTGCAGACAACAGGAATATTTTTTAGTGGCCAAAGTATTGTTAAAAGCATTGAATATCCTTCATAGATAAAGATAGATTGCGCATAAGACGACATTTTTCATCTTGAAAGAAGTAAATGTACAGAGATGTTTTAAAGATATTTCTATTATATAGATTAACTAGGTCGGTTGTGAACATTGGCTGTTCTTATGCCATTGAGTACTTGTGGTGTACATGAGTTCTGTAGGGAGAAATTTAAGTTAGTCTAGTCCTTCTCATGTCCTTCTTCAGTTCTCGTCAACATGATATATTGCTCAGTGAAATAATTTGATATTCTCAAAATAAAATTCACTCCTGAGTGGTTTAATAAGTATGAAATCCATTAAAACACCAAACCACCCCGTTTATCATTGAAGTATACTTTGACCCCTAGAAGTATGAGATCGCGGACTGTACAATTCTTGGTGATTTTGCGTACATAAGCTATCTATGTTTATTTATTTATCTATGATATCCTTCTTCATAGTTTGTCAAATAATGCGACAAGAAATGAATGATGATTGACAAAAATCATTAATAGTTTCGATAAAAGATTGATTTTATATGTTTTCATCATCTTCATCACCCGCGCAAGCCTAATGTGATTTGCTCAATGTAAAACGACCGTTTTTCGTTTCGTTTTTAGACAAAAACGATAGTTTTGAAAACGAACCACTCGTTCTGAACTTTCAAAAAACGAAAAACTATCGTTATGAAATTTTTTTTGATAGTGAATCTCAGTTTTATGACAATTAATTTCAATTTTTTTTCAGGAAGATGAGGTTTTGAATGTTGTCTTAAATGGTTTTTTTATCGAGACAAATAACCTGAATGTTTTCTAACCTCGGGTTTTCTGACCAAAAAATGTATTTTCTCATTAGTTTAGACTTTGAATCGATTCAATATTAATGCTATCTGATATTTCTATAAAGGAACTGAGTTTTTAAATGTTTTTTAAATCTTTATCATTACAATTCAATGTAGTTGACTCTTTATATTTCTTTATATTTCGGCATGTTAGATCATGTTAGATCATAATAGATCATGTTAGATCATGTTAGATAAAATTAGCTAGGTTAGAAATATCACAGGTTTACACCATTAATTAAGTTACAAAGATATAGGGATCAGAAAATTTGAGTTTATAGTAAAAACTTAGTTCCCCATAAAAGATTATATTTTATAGTTTTTATATGCATTTTTTTCACGCCTTAGCAAAGTTTTTTTGGAGTTAAGCTTATTCATAATTCTGTCTGTAATCTTTTTCAACTTTTGATAGAATTATATTTATATTCTGCTTTGATGAATAAAACAGATGAAAGGGAGTCACTGACCGAATTCGGATTTGTTCCTGGATTTATCCTTTGATACAAATAGAAATTGACCTACTAAGAATCGCAGTACGGTCGTATTTCAAAAACAAACAAAACTATTGCTTTTAGACTCCAATATTGTACCTTTAAAGGGAGTGTTCGCAAAAAATTAAAGGGGCCATAGGCTAACGTCGAATGAATGCGATGGTGATCGCTACTAATCTCATTTCTATCTGTTGCATCTGTAAGGAGAAGATAGTTCAACACAACTCAAACCAAAGAGTGTATAGCGTAGCGTCCATACAAATTCAAAGAGTTATAATATTTCACTCAAATCGTAAATAATTCAATTTAATTCATATTGGTGCATAATCAAGTTTACTCCTGAAGTCACAATTATAAAGAGGAGGAGAAGGCCTTTTTCTCTTGATAAAATCTTAATCAAAACAAAATGACGCTTTGAGGACATTTCGCCTCTTAGAATTATTTTTTTAGATTTTAAAATTGTTGTCTTAATACATGTAG
This sequence comes from Eurytemora carolleeae, assembly GCF_000591075.1. Lineage (NCBI taxonomy): Eukaryota > Metazoa > Arthropoda > Copepoda > Calanoida > Temoridae > Eurytemora > Eurytemora carolleeae. Next base: position 129,848 of record NW_019396505.1, read on the forward strand.
ATTTCAATTGAGAAATCTTATAAAACTTTAAAAATGAGGCTAAATTGAACAGTGTTGCTCCAATATTTTTCTCCAATCTGTCATTAGTTTATTGTGGAATGTTTACTATATTTTTTGTTATTTAATAATTTTTTTAAAAGATTCTGAAAACGTACCCACCCAAATTCATGATTTTGAAAGTCGACTTTGCGGACAAACTCAGTGATTATACATCGTAGAAACGTTTTTTATGTCTCAAATGAATGCTAAAGAACTTTTCCACAATACTGCATACTCAGATCAACTACCATACATAGCCGGCCACTCCCTTTAATAGGGAGGTCCGTTGTGTACATCGCTTCATTTCTCTATGATATTTGTTCTTACAGTACATTTGTGTACATTATAAATATCCATCCCCCCCCCCCCCAACACTGTAACTATGGAGGAAATTCTGATATTATCCTTTATCTAATTCAATTAGATGTAAATAATTGATTTGTATGGATAATGCACATCAAGTAAATAGTAATTCTACCATGATCTTTTCGCCAATTATTAATAACTAAACAATTCTTATTTAAAAAGTGTACACGATATTTAAGTATTTTTTAAACGTTAAAAATTAAAATAATGTACATTGTGTATTTTCAGGTAACTGTGAGAAATTTTGCTGAAATGCAATAATTTTCTTTTCAAACCATGGTTCAAGTGTCAAACTTTGCCTTGCCAACAAAATCAATAAAAAAGTTTCTTTGTAGAGCGCGATCATCAAACTGGAATGATATTTTTCCATTAAAGTTGATTTATGTCCTAGCTTGGGAACCCAGCTCTGCCAAGGGAACTAAAAGTTACTCCCGCCGTTTACCCGCACTTGAACGATTTTAATCGGAAAACTAAATTTTCTCTTTTTAAGTCGACCCACTCAACTTTGAATCATAAAACCAAGCTACAACATTCTCGTGGGCCTTCTGGGTTCCCCAATCAAAATTTGAGGCAAATCACTCCAGGGTTTCCAGAGTTATGATCGAACAAACAAACATACACCCAAACAGAGATTACAACTTTATATATGATGTATAAAAATTTATTTACAAACAAAGATACACATACATATATTAATGGTGTAGTTTACTTTTGTTCAGATATTTCGAATATATAGTGTTTTACAAAAAATATGCTAAATTATGCAAAAATAGGCGACATTGATCAGTACTCATTGCATGACATATTTATTATTTTAGTTATTCATTATTATCGAATCGAAACATATATATTATTCATTCTTGTATTTTTTCTTGTAAATTCTGAACTTTCCATGCATGGCCTGGCTCCAATTGGAACATCAATAAATTTGTTTAAGTAATCAAACTATTGAAAAATTAGCCTCATGATGAGAAAAATGTGACACTGTGGGACATATTGGAAAAAATATTATGCTCGATTATTCCTATAAGGGGTAGATTTATTTGGATAAAATATTTAAATAGTTTTAAAAAACTTCCGGAAAAAATCCGTTCGTAATTGACAACCAGGAAAAAAGTGCATTTATATGAAAATCAAAAGTATTTTCTTCATTTTTTGCTTGAAAACAACTCTTTGATCAATGTCAAAAGACGACTTAATTATTGGAAAAACATGCAAAAGACGACTTAATTATTGGAAAAACATGCAAAAGACGACTTAATTATTGGAAAAACATGCAAAAGAAAAATACCTTTAATCATTAGAGAAGACGACATTTGTTACAATCTTTATTCAAAACAAAAAATAGCCTTTGATTTGACCTTTGTAAACATATTGAAAAAAAGAGTTGATTTATTTGGATAACAAAGTTTTCAATAGTTAATAAAACAGATTCGGAATATATTTCCGCAAAATAGTTTGAACAGATTTGGAATATATTTCCGCAACGTAGTTTTAACAGATTTGGAATATAATTCCGCAAAACAGTTTAAACAGATTCGAAATGTATTTCCGCAAAATAGTTTAAACAGATTCGGAATATATTTCCGCAAAATAGTTTAAACAAATTCAGAATATATTTCAGCAAAATAGTTTAAACAGATTCAGAATATATTTCCGCAAAATAGTTTAAAGAGATTCAAAATATACTTCCGCAAAATAGTTTAAACAGATTCGACATGTATTTCCGCAAAATTGTTTAAACAGATTCGGAATATATTTCCGCAAAATAGTTTGAACAGATTCGAAATATATTTCAGCAAAATAGTTTATACAGATTCGGAATATATTTCTGCAAAAGAGTTTAAACTGATTCGGAATATATTTACGCAAAATAGTTTAAACAGATTCGGAATATATTTCAGCAAAATAGTTTAAACTGATTCGGAATACATTTACGCAAAATAGTTTAAACTGATTCGGAATATATTTCAACAAAATAGTTTAAACTGATTCGGAATATATTTAAGCAAAATAGTTTAAACAGATTCTGAATATATTTCCGCAAAATAGTTTAAACAGATTCGGAATATATTTCAGCAAAATAGTTTAAACAGATTCGGAATATATTTCCGCAAAATAGTTTGTACAGATTCGAAATATATTTCAGCAAAATAGTTTAAACAGATTCGAAATATATTTCAGCAAAATAGTTTATACATATTTGGAATATTTTCCCGCAAAATAGTTTAAACTGATTCGGAATATATTTCAGCAAAATAGTTTATACAGATTCGGGATATTTTTCCGCAAAATAGTTTAAACAGATTCAGAATATACTTCCGCAAAATAGTTTAAACAGATTCAGAATATACTTCCGCAAAATAATTTAAACAGATTCGGAATATATTTCAGCAAAATAGTTTATACAGATTCAGAATATATTTCCGCAAAATAGTTTATACAGATTCAGAATATATTCCCGCAAAATAGTTTAAACAGATTCAGAATATATTTCCGCAAAATAGTTTAAACAAATTCAGAATATATTTCAGCAAAATAGTTTAAACAGATTCAGAATATATTTCCGCAAAATAGTTTAAAGAGATTCAAAATATACTTCCGCAAAATAGTTTAAACAGATTCGACATGTATTTCCGCAAAATTGTTTAAACAGATTCGGAATATATTTCCGCAAAATAGTTTGAACAGATTCGAAATATATTTCAGCAAAATAGTTTTTACAGATTCGGAATATATTTCTGCAAAAGAGTTTAAACTGATTCGGAATATATTTACGCAAAATAGTTTAAACAGATTCGGAATATATTTCAGTAAAATAGTTTATACAGATTCGGGATATTTTTCCGCAAAATAGTTTAAACAGATTCAGAATATATTTCCGCAACATAAAATAATTAGTACGAAAGTGACAACCAGCACAAAAAGTGCATTTATAAGACATTTCGTGATGTTGAACTTTTTTCCTTAAAAAAGTATTTTATGATTATTTTTTTATTTTTAGAAAAGAAGAACTTATGGCCGCTGCTTCTGTTATTGCTGTGCACAATGGTTGTTTTCGGGAATGTTCTTGTTATTCTCTCTGTGGCGAAGGAAACAGTCAAATTCTAAAAATTTTAAATTACGATTAGATTTGACATTAGAGGATACATATGAGACCATTAATGTTTATTTAATGTTAATATTAACATACAAATGTTAATGTTAATCAATATTATTACATTAATGTTACAGGTTAATGTTCTTGTTAATGCATATTTTAACATTATGTACTGACAAAAAAAAACTTCATTGAATTCTTTCAATGTTAATGTTAATCTTAATATTAACACTGTATACTGACAATCATAACCTTTAATCAATTGTTCTGGTATTTGGATTAGGTCCTAAATATCTTTTACCAAATAGTTTAATTTTTAACTGCAATGTAGCATTTCTAATTGATTTCTGTAATTAATTTTTTGATTGATGGGTAGAATTAAAGATCAGAATGATTTAATTGTCGCTTTTAAATGTCCACTCCGTGCTAGAATACACTGGCAGGGTTTCTTGTCCCTAATTTCCCGCAATATAAATAAGAATATCTACCAAATCATAGATCAAAGGAAGGTTTACAGGGAATGTTTGTAAATCGAATATGCCACTCATGATATGAGAGGTCACTTAAAACTACGCTAACAGTCCCTTTAAAGGATATTATGAATTAAATATATTGACGGTTGAATGCCCAGGAGAGAGCGCTACAAAATATAACAAACTACTTTATTGTCTCCTTGGCTGTAGCTGATCTTATGGTGGCCGGTATAGTTATGCCGTTCTATACATACACCTTGGTAATATAAAAACTAGACTAGACTAGACTAGACTAGACTAGACTAGACTAGACTAGACTAGACTAGTCTAGACTACACTAGACTAGACTAGAATAGACTAGACTAGACTAGACTAGACTAGACTAGACTAGACTAGACTAGACTAGACTAGACTAGACTAGACTAGGCTAGACTAGACTAGACTAGACTAAACTAGACTATAACTAGACTAGACTAGACTAGACAAGACTAGACTAGACTAGACTAGACTAGACAAGACTAGAATATACTAGACTAGACTAGACTAGACTAGACTAGACTAGACTAGACTAGACTAGACTAGACTAGCCTAGACTAGACTAGACCTAGACTTACGGAGACAGAAGAGATTTAAGTTTCACCTAAATAAAGTTTGACATCATTCTCACGGCTTTGAAGATTTCAACATGATGTAATCATTGCAATACTTTAGTCTATCGACATATTTTATGCCCTAACGTAAAACATAGCTTTATCTTCAAGATTTAGAAACTTAAAAACACATAATAAGCGAAGGACGAGGATTTCGAGGTGGCTCAGACGAGAAAATGAGGAGAATGTGGCTCGGACGAGAAATTGTTGTGGCTGGCTTTCCTCCCCTCGTATTATAGATTATCATGCACAATTTAACTTTTTGATAAAAACCTGGCAACATTTTTTTTAATATAAAAATGTTTAGCTTACCCTTGAAAACTGAATTTTAGAACACTACCCCTGCAAGCTGGAGATGAGAACAAACATCATCTCCCTAACCTATATTTTATCTAAAATTTCAACTTGTCTCCATATTGATACTTTTTACTCTAAAATAGTTAAAAAATCCTTCACATATCAAAAGAAGAGAAGCATACGTTTCTCAAAATGCAAGTCAATATTTCAAACTTTAATCTTTCAGTAAAAATAAAAATTGCAATACAATATATTTAAGAAAAAATTGGCCATTAATACATACCATAGTTAATAAAATATATTTCTTGCCTACTTTTTTTCCTTTTATTTTTGTTCTTGGTTTAATTTTTTTAGGTAGGTGGGTACATACCTAAAGTCCCCCCCCCCCTCCCTCCCAAGCTACTGGCCTGCTTCCAGGATCTTATTCCCATTAATATTTAACTTTTAGCTTTGCACACTCGTAATAGAAGCCAATAAATGTCATACAACCACTTTACTGTGCAAACACATTAAGACATTATGTAAACTATGTACTATGAAGTGTACTGTATCCAATACATAGTACATACCAACACCAGCAATGTATGTCTAAGGTCTAGAGATGGGCATCGTTTTTTTGAATTAACGTAATTTTTCGCGTAAAAGAGTGTCGTTCAGGAAAAAGCGAACGATGGGGAACGAAATGGATTGCTCAAAGAAATAGAAAAATTATCAAGTTTTAAAAACGAACAAAAAAGACGAGCGATTTTTCAAATCATTTGAACCAACTTGCAAAAATATCGAACGGTTTAGTTACTGAAGGAACGAACGGGTTTTTCAACGAACGTTTTTACTGAATAAATAATTTTACTGAACAATTGCTTGGTATGAAAGCGAACGAAATAAATGGAAAATGAACGATAATTTTGAGAACAAAAGAAATCATTTTTTGAACGATTGAAAAAAAACCCGAAAAAATGGGTCGTTAACGAACAATTAAGGAACAAAATGATAAAAACTCTAACGTTTCCATCTCTATGGGGGGAGGTTGGGGGGGGGGGGCGTCATTATCGGTTAACTTTGTATTTTTTTTAGATATACATGCTGATGTTTTTCACAGATTTGTGGAAAGTACATATCTACAAAAGAAATTGTTTTTAATATCATATGTTTTTCTTTTTTATAATATATACTTTATATAAGACAAAGTTTATCTGACCTGACATACAATTAGAGGAATATATACAGTTTTCTCTATTTATAAGCTTTCATTGAATATATACTGTTTTCTCCTTTTATAAGCTTTCATAGAATATACTGTTTTCTCTATAAATAAGCTTTCATTGAATATATACTGTTTTCTCCTTTTATAAGCTTTCATAGAATATACTGTTTTCTCTATAAATAAGCTTTCATTGAATATATACTGTTTTCTCCTTTTATAAGCTTTCATAGAATATACTGTTTTCTCTATAGATAAGCTTTCATTGAATATATACTGTTTTCTCTATAAATAAGCTTTCATTGAATATATACTGTTTTCTCCATAAATAAGCTTTCATTGAATATATACAGAGATGGAATTTAAAGAATTTAAGCCGCGGTTTAAATCCGCCAAAACCCGGTTTAAATGAAGCACCGGTTTAAATCTTGAAACATTTGATACAATTTTAAGTGGAACCAATCATATTTAAACCGCGGCTTAAATTTAAACCGCCGCTCAAATTCTTTAAATTCGGCCACTGTTTTCTCTATTTATAAGCTTTCATTGAATATATACTTTTTTTCTATTTATAAGCTTTCATTGAATATATACTGTTTTCTCTATTTATAAGCTTTCATTGAATATATACTGTTTTCTCTATTTATAAGCTTTTAGACATCATGAAATATATTATTTTCTTGTTTTTATTTAAGTTCTAAATTTTACAAGAAAAAAATATGGGAAATGATTAATCGCCTCACATTCTTATTTTCTTTAACCTTTGCAACCCTCTGGTTGCAGACCTTGGATATTACATAAATTTCCCTAGATATGGATTGTTCATTTGGCGTACAGTCCCGTTTTGCCTTATAAAGTATGTGTACTGCAAAGCTTGAGCTAGCTCCTTGAAAGTTGGACCGGTACTTTAAATTTTAAACCAAATTAGATTATATGAAATATTAAGGAAAATGAAAAATGTAATTATAAGAGAATATAGATATATACTGTAATTGGTAAATAATGTATGCCTTGTCAGATCCAGAATATTTAATGTGTGGAGAGGGAATTATGTGTGGATATGATACATCGACAAATATATAAATAGTTTATTTTTAAGAAAAAATAAATGCGTTCGAATAAACTATGAGTAATTTTTAAGATAAATGTTTACAGCTGTTCTATGGAAAAAGGTATGAGTCTTTGCCACAAACTCCGATTTTCTAATATCTTTATCTTTAATTGCAACCGTATATCGTAGAGCTTTGCTTTTTCAAGTGATAATTTCTGTTGAATCAAGTAATCTAATTTTGAAATATGAAAGGTTCAACCCATCAGGTGGCAAAGATATAGGGATTAGATAATTTGAGTTTGTGGCAAAAACTCAACTCAATTAAAGATCATACATGTTATACCTCCTGGGCTAGGACATCCGAAAATCTGCTCAAATCAATTGTTAGCAAGGAAATGTTTATTATTTAAAAATTCACTTTTTTTAAATGTCTTTACAATCCCAATATTTTAATAATTCTTCATGGCATGTAAGATTTATGATACACAATAAATTCTGGTTAATTTTCATATACCGCGACCGGGCCGACGCGACGTTTAACCAGCCATAGCTGCAGTACAGTACACATACAGGTAAACCGGTACAGTACACCAAATGAATCTTCCCCTTCTAGAGAGATTCTAATAGTGGATATATCCTACGTATAAAATGTCAATTTGTGAAATTATTTTATATGTCCCAACGCCACTTTATTTAGGTAAACTGGGGAGTGTGGGCCCTGCCAGTTGGGATTTGCGACTTCTACATTGCTATGGATGTTGTCTGCAGTACATCTAGTATATTCAACCTTGTAGCCATCAGTCTAGACAGGTTATTTAGCAATATTATACACTTCGAAAAATGTAAAGGCACAGAATCTATCCTAGAATTCATTATGGGCGCAAGGCGGCTCCATCTTTCAGTTCATGCGTGTTTCAGACCATGTCTTCAAGCTACAGGGTGTCCCACGAAACATGACAATTGATAAACAGATATGAATGTCGTCTTCCATATACTGTATTAAATATTAAAGGCTTTTTGTAGTTTATTTCGTTAAAAAAAATCTTTTGCTTGAATATATTTTACTTTTAAATCAATTTTACTGTAAAATGACTCCTATATAATATTTTTATTATTGTCTAGCTTTGGTATCAAACAACAAAATTAGGAAAGAAGACATTTTAAACTATTCACCAACTGTCATGTTTCGTGGGACACCCTGTATCTGAACGTTAACATTTTACGCTAGTCACAAAAACCTTTTACTACATTTTAACCAACAAATGCGTAGAATTACCACCCACTCTGCAAAGTTTTCGTGAGAAAATTTGTTTTTTTTTCATGCTGAAAAGACGATGAAATTGTGCACAACAACTTGTTCAGGATATTACAAATTTTCCTTAACCACGGGGTCCCTCGCCCAAATATGGTCTTAGGAACCCTTGGTAGCGAAAAATTCCCATAACTTCCCTGTTAAGTACTTATTTTTTAACTTAAATAATTTTTTTATTTTACAATATTTTTAAATATTTTTATGATATCAGATGGAAATATTTTGAGATTTCTATATTTCTTGTTCTTCATTTTTTTCTTGTTGTTGGTCCATCCTTCAACCATACTTCGGCTAATTTTGAAAATAAAAAGAAAGAATTTTGTTGGATGTCATTGTAGTTTGCCGTGTTACAAGTAATATTTATTTTATAAAATAACTATTATTTTCTAGATTCTGCGCCGTGACATCTCCCATTAGCTACAGTCAGCACAGAAAAAACACAGGTTTGAAAGAGATTATCAAGTTTTTCCATACCTAGTTCTGTGCAATGTTATAATGCCAGGGAAGTTAATTGTAGTTGCGTTTACTCATGCGTACATCATGAAAACCAGTTCTCTCTGGCGGAATTTGTAAACACGAATAGATGCATCAGTGTTAGTTTAGTACCAGAGGAGGTTAAAAGCATTAAATTTTGAAAATTTTGATAATTCACATAATAGTTTCCTCTGACCAGAATATTTCATTGATTCTTAATGTGAATGATGTATCCCATGTCAGGGTTTGACATCCGTCTTGTGTTTACATTACCGCCCAGAGACAGTGCACTGCAGCACAAAAGATGCGCACACCTCTGAAATAACTTTCCTGGCATTATTATAACCTTGGTTCTCTAACTAAGTTTCCAACAAATATGTTGCAAACAGTTAATTGGTATATTTGTCTACCCTATACCCTTTACTTAATAATCATATTTGCTCGTTTCTTCATAAAAGAACTCCATTTACATTGATTTATTGCAGTGGTAGGCGATTATAACAATATATTGAATACTTTTTTTTATTCTTGTTTTAATTGTTAAAAAGCTTTTTTCGAATTACAAGTTTACAAAATAAACAAACAAACAAATTTAGGAACATATTGCAATTCCAACCAGCTCTGGAGTCAAGGGGGTCCCACCAAAAAATGGACACTCTTATTTCAATTAAACGGAATATTTGCCTCAAACTCTAATATTATTGTTCATATATCTTAGCAACCTGTGCGATTTTAATATTTTAATTTTGGAAAATTTGATCTAGCAAAATTCTGTGTTTGAAAAATTAAAGGACTTCGACATTGGGTATAATAAAGATAAAGACATAACATTTTTTTTGAAAGTGAACAGTCTTCATATCTTATAAAATTAAAATATCTTATTTGAAAGACCTGCAGAACTGTACAGCTTCTAGCTACAGCACTACCATGCAATAAGCCATTTACATAAAAATATTTAATTCGTATAAAAAAAGGAAACAAAACTAAATTTGTTTTCCTTGCGTAATTTTGTGAATAAAATAATACTAAAACAGAGTGATTTTGGAAATAACTAAAAATGAAAATGGTTTAAAAACATATAATAGGTGTAATGTTTCTTAAGGAATCTGTAGGTTCAAATTGAATTTTAAAGTTTTGTTTTGTGTTCTCAGCATTCTTTAAACAATTACTATAGTTTTTGCAGGAAGCAGTATTAACGTTTAGCATTACCGTTCATGTTACCTTAAGCTGTCCCAATAATTTAGAAATTTTTGTACAAAAGAAGAAAATTGAAAACTAAAACAAATTTTTTTAAATAGACCTAAAATATAAAGTAACATTTAAAGCTTATTTTAATTATTTTGGTAAATTTGAATTCAAACTTTTAGTAAGTTAAGCAATTGAAAATTCATAAAATAAAACTCTTCGCTCAAATTTATATGCATAGCTATAGCTGCCCAAACAGCTGGATTTGTATAAAAATTGGGGAAACAAATCTAATTTTTTTTGTCTTTTTTGAAAATGTGAAAACCCCGAAACTAAAATGGAACTTCTCTAGAAATTATTTTTAAGACATCAGAGTAAAACTCATAAACGAAACAAAATTTGTTTTTTCATTTTTCAATCTTCCTTCAAACAAGATGCTTGGTGTGTTTATTTATGCAAATTGGTTTTCCACCTTTTCCCTTCATGTTGAATTTAAAAATGGAATATTAAAACAATATTCATTTTGGTTTAAATTTTAGGAAGCTGAGCATGATTATTAAATTTGATAAATTTCTTTATTATTATAGTCGTTTTTCAATCATTACCATCTTCAATAGTATAGGTCAGGAATAGTATTAGATACTAGCTGAAGTACTTATATGTTCCATCAATAAAGTTTGCCAATTTGTTCCAACCAGCAATAGTATAGCTATACATAAATATTTATTAACTAGGCTTTTAGGGCGCTTCGCGCCAATCTTCAATTTAAATTGTGAACATGTTCTTTTTGTTACATTTTAAAACCAAGAAGAAAAAATTTTTGCGGATTTAAAAAAAAAATTCGCGGATTTTCAAGAATTTAATTTTTTACAAAATTAAAAACCTCTAAAACACATTTTTTTAAAGATTTTATCATTCATAAACCTTCCTTGTGGTCACGTGATGTCCCTCAAAAAATTTGGGCCCGATCGGTTCAGCCGTTTTGACGTTTATTGGATACAAACAGACAGACAGACACCCAAACAAACAAGCCAAATTTATATATAGATGAGTTAACCGTTTAACCGTTGCGCGTGGGAAAAAAAGTTTAGAGGACAAATTTTTAATGTTGAAAAAATTTGCCAGCTATCGCGAACATATTTCTACATGAGCGAATATCTTTATCAAATAGAAAATAATTTAGGAAGAGCCTACCTAGTGATTACAATCTGCTGGGCAGCATCCTTAGCTATAGGATCCCCTATACTTCTGGGCATAAACCAGCGCGAGAGCGTGGAGAACAATCAGGTTAAATAACTTTACTCGTATCAAGGTTATAATGAAAGGAAAGTTATTTCAAAGGTGTGCGCATCTTTTGTACTGCAGTGTACTGTCTTTGGTTGGTAATGTAAACGCAAGACGGATGTCACAGCCTGACATGGGATCCATCTTTCACATAAAAAATCAATGAAATATTCTGGTCATAAGAAATTATTATGTGAATTATCAAAATTATCATAATTTAATGCTTTTATCCTCCTCGGATACTAAACGAACACTGATGCAGAGAGAACTGGTTTCAATATGTAAGCAGAGTATACGCAACTGCAATTAACTTTCCTTACATTATAACCTTGACACGTACGACATCTCTAGCTTTGATTTTACGCACAAGCATTAGAAGAGAAAATTTATCTGGTTCCATGTTAAAAAATACCAAAGTTTAAGTTTTCTAATAGCTTAATTCTAAAACAGGAGTTATGTTTAAGATTTCAACCTAGTACGTACAATCTACAATCTACGAAACCATCAACACCATGGAAATCAAAACCGGTTTTTCAAAAGTTAAAGAGTACATCTTAACTTGACACGCTGATTGGTTAAACTTTTAACTTCTTTCTTGGATATTGAATGCGTTTTAAAATAATCCTGGGTTTCGTAAAACCAGAAGTTGAAGCATTAATCTTGATATCCACCATTCTAAAGTTTTTAACTCTGTTTGAGTATGGCTTTGTAAAGTAAAATAAAATCTTGGGTTTAGAAGTAGAGATCCTAGGTTTTTGGGTTAAAGATCATATGGTTTGGAGTAATAATCCCAGTGTCTGGACTACTGATTCCAGGATTCAAAGTAATGATCCATGGGCTTGGAGTAATGATCCCAGGGTTTGGAGTAATAATCCCAGTGTCTGGACTACTGATTCCAGGATTCAAAGTAATGATCCATGGGCTTGGAGTAATGATCCCAGGGTTTGGAGTAATAATCCCAGTGTCTGGACTACTGATTCCAGGATTCAAAGTAATTATACATGGGCTTGGTAATTATCCCAGGGTTTGGAGTAATGATACATGGGTTTGGAGTAATGATCCATGGGTTTGGAGTAATGATCCATGGGTTTGGAGTAATAATCCCTGGGCTTGCAGTAATGATCCATGGGTTTGGAGTAATGATCCATGGGTTTGGAGTAATGATCCATGGGTTTGGAGTAATGATCCATGGGTTTGGAGTAATGATCCATGGGTTTGGAGTAATGATCCATGGGTTTGGAGTAATGATCCATGGGTTTGGAGTAATGATCCATGGGTTTGGAGTAATGATCCATGGGTTTGGAGTAATGATCCATGGGTTTGGAGTAATGATCCATGGGTTTGGAGTAATGATCCATGGGTTTGGAGTAATGATCCATGGGTTTGGAGTAATGATCCATGGGTTTGGAGTAATGATCCATGGGTTTGGAGTAATGATCCATGGGTTTGGAGTAATGATCCATGGGTTTGGAGTAATGATCCATGGGTTTGGAGTAATGATCCATGGGTTTGGAGTAATGATCCATGGGTTTGGAGTAATGATCCATGGGTTTGGAGTAATGATCCATGGGTTTGGAGTAATGATCCATGGGTTTGGAGTAATGATCCATGGGTTTGGAGTAATAATCCCTGGGCTTGCAGTAATGATCCATGGGTTTGGAGTAATGATCCATGGGTTTGGAGTAATGATCCATGGGTTTGGAGTAATGATCCATGGGTTTGGAGTAATGATCCATGGGTTTGGAGTAATAATCCATGGGTTTGGAGTAATAATTCATGGGTTTGGAGTAATTATCCCTGGGTTTGGAGTAAAAATCCCAGGGATTTGAGTAAAGATCCATGGGTTTGGAATAATGATCTATGGGTTTGGAGTAATTATCTCAGGGTTTGGAGTAATAATCCCAGGGATTTGAGTAATGATCCATGGGTTTGGGTTAATGATCCCAGGGTTTGGAGTAATGATCGTAGGGTTGGGAGTAATGATTCCGAGTTTGGACTCTAGGGTTGGGAGTGGGACTAATGATCCAATGATCTAATGATTTGGATTTATATTTCAAATTTTGAATTTAATAAATCTAAAATTGAAAAATCAGTGAAAATGTAAAACATCGTAACGATAGACTATTTTCTATTAAACTGAGTATTTATATAAAGTCGCAGGTTTCATAGAATTAAAAAACGTATAATTATAATTGGAATTAATTCAAATTATTGAAATAAATGAGTGTTCTAATTTTTGTAGAAATATTTTCTAAATGAATATTTAATGTGTTTTCATCTCAGTGATTTAATTAGTGTTTAATTACGAATTAAAAAACTATTTGTAAAATTTCTAACGAATGAAAAATTCGAGCTATTAAAGGGTGTTAGTAAAAAAACCACACAAAATGCAACTTATTTTGTTGTGGCTAAAAATGATAATTTCAAAGATAAAAATTAACCGATCTAAAGGTTTACATACAATTTTTATACTTTTAAACCACTCATTAGACTCTTCTTTCGATCTGACTTCCATTTTGATCTTAAAAGAAATAATTTTTTTAATTTTAAAACATACGTTCAATTTTTGCATTATTTTTTTTTGCGAAATTTTTGCATTATTTTCATATTTCATATTTTATTTTATATTTTTATACAACTACAAAGCATGAGATAATACAAATAAAAAATCACAATTTACTGTGTAGTTTGGACCCGCCTAACCAGAGTTGGTTGTTTATATTGGTTGACCCATTATGAGCGAATAAGAATTGTAAATAAATAGATAGATAGATTTTCGCATTATTTTTTCACAAAATTGTCGCATTATTTTTTTCGCAAAATTTGCGCATTATTTCTTTTCGCGAAATTTTCGCATTTTTTTTTCTCGTTATTTTCGCATTATCTATTTCGCGAAAATTTCACATTTTGAGCGAAACAGTTTGAAGCGAAATTTCGCGAAAAAAGCGAAAATTTTCGTATTTTTCGCAAGCGAACGAAATGCGAAAATGAAGCGATATGTGCGCGAAATTTTTTTTTTTACGCAAAATTTTCGCGAAACGATTTTTACTTTTCGCTTGAAACCCTAAATAAAAGCCTGTAAACGCCTCCAAAAACAATTACTTTTTGTAACTTTTAAATCTAAAATCATTTTTTTAAAAACGCCAAAGAAGAAAAGAAACACACTTAACATTGAATATCTCTTTGTAACTTCAAATATTTGAACTTCAAAACTTTTTTATCTCGCCATAAACGAAAAGAAATGCTCGTATCTTAAAAAACAGATTTTGAGAATTCCTAGAATACGTACTTTTCATAACAGGATATGTGAGATAAATACTAAAAACTGTTCTTGACAGTTTTATCCCATAGTTTCTTACACAAAATTTAGTCGTATTTTATTCATAACAGGGGAACAGGTCATCAGAAGAGAATTTATTTAATGTAACTTAAATTTATTTTGAAATACACTATGAACCATGTTTCGGTAGCTAGAAACTGGCTTAGCGGTCTGTTTAAACTCTTTTTAATTAGGCTTATGTCGAAATATTAATTCACAATTTCGACATTACATTTTCGAAGAAAAAGCTAATTGTTTAGCATTTTTTTGCGAAATTGTCGCATATTTAGATTTTTCACGAAATCACGAAATTCCGCATTGTTTTTGCTTCCTTTTGATTTTCATTTTGAATTACGATTTTCGGGACTATTTAAAGAAACTTCAAGAAGAATGAATCATTTTGAAAAATTGTATAATGGCTAATGATAAAGCTTTGTAAGAATCCAATATGATATGGGACACGCTCTGTCTGATATCTAGTTTTGGACATATTAGAACTTTACACAATGAACTATGCTTTCGGTGTGTTCTGCAGTAATGTGCAGTACATTGACCGAAAAAATAGAAGGGTTTGGTGGAGAGTGTTTAGATAAACTTCGTTAAAATGTGTAAACAATATCTTTTTCTTTGCTTGGCAATTATTTCTGTGATACCTCCTTTTCACTTAAGGTATATAAATATACGATATTAGTTTGCAAAGATAAAGAGATAAGAAAATTTATGACACAAACACATAGTTTCAAATCCCTATATCTTTGCAACCAGCTATGCCGTAGACTTTAGAGGGAGAGGGGGTTGCATCAAATAACCGCCTCCTGCACTCCCCTACACCGGCTGGTATACGGTTGAAGTAAATCTTTCGTGACTTCAATATTAAAAATACATGCATGTCCAGAAGATTTGTTATACTTCAGAGTCTACAGTTCAGATTTTAAGAAAGGAACAAAATAAAAAAATCTAGATTAAAAAAATATTCAAATTCATACATACGTTTTCTAAGTTTTAAATGATTTACTTTGAGCTGATAAATTTTGAATTGGATGTCGTGCTTAATCTTGATTGCTTAATCTGAATATCCACCATGGAAACTTTTAATTTTATTTCTAATCCGCTCTCGTTGGATGTCACATTTCCTACTACATGTAATAAAGATACGTTTGATTACAAATACAGATACGATGCTTTATCGATTGGACTAATATCCTATTGAACTATAAAACTCAGCTGTTCACAAGCCGGGTTTTTGAGCATTTAAACAAATATAAACTTAATCATGTTAATATGAACTTATTAAAAACATATTTTATCACATTTAAGGACTATAGTCCTTTTGAGACTTTTGTCTAAAAAAACATTAATCCAAAACTTATGTTCGTTCCATCGATCACTATAGTCCAATTGATATGACACCACAAAAGCGAGAAAATTAAACGGTTTTTCTAAAGTTAAAGAGTGCATCTCTAATCTCTTGAAGTTAATCGTAAGACTAATTGTATTGATCTCGATATCCGCCATTCTAAAGTTCCCAGCTCAGGGCGCCCATTGTTGTATCAATAATATTGAATAATGAAATATTTAAAAACTAAGAGTTACAATAATAAAGGTATAAAACTGTCGTCTTCTCC
Source organism: Eurytemora carolleeae (assembly GCF_000591075.1). Taxonomy (NCBI): domain Eukaryota; kingdom Metazoa; phylum Arthropoda; class Copepoda; order Calanoida; family Temoridae; genus Eurytemora; species Eurytemora carolleeae. The sequence goes on from NW_019396505.1 coordinate 146,224, forward strand.
TAGATGTCATGTTTGCTTTGTATTGCAAAATGAATGAAGCAACGAGTATTTATATAATAATAAGCAAAACTTCTGAAGGAGGTTTTAGTTTAGATTTAGAATAAGTCAATGAAGTTTTAAAAAAATCTAACTTCAAAGAAGTTTGGCCAAGGATTGCAAAATACCTCTTTTTAAAGCTAGTAAAAGTTGAAACAAATGCAAATTCCATTTCCATTACAACCCCCCTCCCCTCTCTTTTCTATTTAAAATTTATAAATTTAGGAAGATTTGGGAAATTTATAGGAATTAGAATATCAGAGTTTGTGCCAAAGTCTCAATTCCTTTAGGAAAATATTAAAAACCTTACTGTGATGTTAACACAATCTCAAACCTTACTGTGATGTTAACACAATCTCAAACCTCACAGCAAGAAAGGGTGAGACGTAAAATAAAGACGGCCAATTTAGAGCACAAAGCATGAAACATAAATACCATATAGAATTATACGTTTATTTCAGAGAAAAGATCTTGTGCATAGTTTTTGTTTGATATTTGAATAATGTTCAAAGTAAAATTAATAATCTCTTTAACGATGATAATAAAATCCAAACAGCCGTATCCTGAAAATTAAAATTTTGATTCATACACATTTGTCATAAAATCTACCGACTGTAAAATTGCAGTTAACTAGGGTTTCAAGTGAAAAGGGGAAATCGATTCGTAAAATTTTTTTCGAATTTTTCATCTTATTAATTGTGATAAAAACATCTTTGTTGAGCTCTCAGAGAAGAGAATTCCACAAGTTTGTTTTGCTCAATTAATTGTTGCAGCTACAACACTTATGGTTTTTGCGGAATTTTTTTTAGTGAAAATACATTATCTGTGAAAAGCCTATAGCTTTTTTACACTCTTTAAACTTTATTTTATCTTTTCAATTAACAATTCGAATTCCTATCAGTTCATCGTCGAAAAATGTTAACAATCCAGTGTCAGTTATTTAAAAAATGTTAAGAACTATAGAATAGGGTGGATATATTCCTGTAGCCAATATTTTTAGAGGTATTTGAATAGTTCTTCCTTCCTTCTTTATTTTGCATTTTTTATTTGTTTTCTTTCATAAAAAAATTATTATTTTACTTTTTATCAGAATATGACTGAGTTGAACTCCACTGATGCTCTGCACCCTGAAGAGGAAGCACCGTTTGTCTGTGCGTTCTACAACCCTGATTACATCATATACTCAGGGATAGAGATGGACATCGTTTTTTAGAACGAACGAAATTCTTCGTAAAAAGGGTTTCGTTCAGAAAAACTCGAACAATCGACGAACGAATTTTTTTTTAACGAACAAAATGGATCTTTCGCGAATGATGAACGAACAAAATGAAAAAAGTCGAACGCGCCCATCTTTACTCAGGGATTGGTTCTTTCTACATTCCATGCTTTGTCATGATCATTCTCTACTTCAGAATATTCAAGGTATACTTCATTAATGGGACTGCAAACGTAATTTCAAGTGACCCTCCATGCAAAGATTGCAATGGCAAATCATCACGATATTGCATTTTTTTCTATAGCTTGAAAAGTATTTAATTCGTATAGTTCCTATATGTTTTCTTGCTATAGAAATGCGCAAGTCACGTCTGTAGAGAAACCACAATTGAAAAAAATCGGTTTTACAAATTATAAACGTTGGTATCTGCGCTAGGTCTCTTTCATTTAAAATGTTGCATCCTAATTTCAGTAAGCATCCAATGGATTTGCCCAAAGAGGAAAGGGTTACAGCCACGGGAACTACAGGTTGTCCCACGAAACATGACAGTTGATGAATAGTCTAGAATGTCATTTTCCAAATACTGGATTAGATTTAAAGACTTTTTGCAGTTTAGTTCGGTAGACAAATCTTTACTCCAATATATCTTAATCTGGGATTTTATTATAATAAAACTGACATATAATGTTTATTATTATTCTTTTTGGTATCCAACAACTTAACAAAATATGGAAGAAGAAATTTTAAAACATTCAGCCACTGTCATTTTTCGTGGGACACCCTGTATATGAATTAATCTGTGCTACTTTCTTCTAATTTAAAAATTCACATGCATGAGTTTAGGGTTGTTAATGGATACTCAACTTATTCACAAAATCTCACGAGGAAAAGTTTTTTCTCTTTTTTTTAACATAAGACACAATTTATGAAAAAATTTTGAAGTATTTTTCTTACTATTTTTTGCAAATTCTCACACGGAAAAGTTTGCTGTGAATTTTTTAAGTTTAGAGGGCATTTTTGTGAATTTTTCAAATATTTTTTTTTTAATTGGTTCCAAATAAGGATTTTAAAAACTTTACATTATTTTTCTTCTATTTAATTCTAGTTTTAATGGTTTGATATGAAAATCTTAATCTTATAAAAAGAAAAGGATGCTGAGAAAGAAAGATATGCATTTTTTCACAAGAATCAGATGGCTTAGATCTGAGCTAAATAATGAAATCTTGAAAGAAAGTTTGAATGCATTTGAGTTACAACCAAAGAAATAATTGATATTTCGCTGCAAACTGCATCCTCTGCAGCCGTATCGACCAATTTTTCTAATTTAATATTCTATATTTCTTATCTTATCTATTCCATCAATAAGATTTTGAATGCATGAATTAACGAAGTAAAAATTGATGAATTGAACAATTTTTTTTATCATCCCAAGGGAAGATCAAAACAAATCAATACACTTTCACCTATCGAGCATTCCATGACGATTTTCATAAAAATCTGTGTGAATTGCAGCTGACACAAAACACTGATTATACTCTCAATTGGCAGAGTCTATTGCTCTTCGCTTTCTGATATGATTTAGTGTATACTGTAATGACTTATATATATATATATATATATATATATATATATATATATATATATATATATATATATATATATATATATATATATATATATATATATATATATATACCTACATATATGTATGTTTCTATACAGGGTGAGTAAAAAAACGGGAATAGCGATGTTTTGCACAAAATTGAAATGGGTCAAAAATACGATATATTTATGGAACATTGTACAAAAAGTCCACGAAACCAATCTTTTTTGATGAAATAATGAAATTTCTTTAAAAACTGTTGAGGAAATGCTTATTTTATTATTTTCCAAAGTTTCTTAAAAATCTTTAAAGAAATTACAAAAATCCGCAAAAATTTGTGAAGTAGAAATCTGCGGCTTTAATAAGGCGCATTAATTTTTATAAGATCAGCGGATATCTTTTACCTTTTACAGAAGGTAAAAAGAGGTTTTCAATGTGAAATTTTTAGGAATTTAACAAAAAGTGTGCGTTGTCCCTCAAAATTTATATTCTTAAATTTGAACTTTTTTGTTTAGTTTTTGTTGTCATATTTTTATTTTTTATTTTAGAATTTTTATTAAATTTTAGAAAACAATAGACTAAACATATCTTCCAATAATTCAAAAACAAGAAATTTTATTTTGTCACAAAAAATTTTTTTTATGTTTAAAATTTTAAATAAAATTCAAAGTAGACAAAAATTTTGAAAATGTTGTGCTAAACAGCGCTATATAAAATTCTGGTTATTTTTCTCACTCACCCTGCATAAATATTAATGATGTTGACTTGTAACGTTGAATATTAATATAACTTATCACCTACCAATACACAGTTCTGTAACATATATCTTCTGTCTCACTAAATCTAAAAAATAAACTATAAAAATAATGTCGGATACAACTTTTTGATACAGGGATACCCACAAAAAATGGGACTTGCATTCAGGGTTCCTTGAAGGCAAAAACTGGCTTATTTCTGTATTAATCATTTAATAAACCATTAAAATACTCAATTGAATGCATCCTGAAACCAAAAATTAATCTTAAAATCGTTACATTTTTATATTTAGGGTTGTCTTTACAGAGGCCGAATTTAAAGAGTTTGAGCTGCGTCCTAAATTTAAGCCGCGGCTCAAATATGGTTGGCTCTACTTGAAATTGTATTAATTTTTTGAAAATTTAACCCGACGCAAAATTGAAACCGGGTTTTGGCAGATTTAAACCGCGGCTCAAATTCCTTAAATTCGGACACAGTCTGATAATTTGCGAGTAACCCTGTACTGACATAATTGCAGAAACTTTATATTCTTGATTGTTATTATGATATTTATAGACATTGCATGATCGTGGTAAGATGAAAGAATTAAAGAAACGTCTGAAGTGTAATAATTCTCATAATGAAAATATCAAGGTAAAACTGAATCAAATTAAAAACAAAAAAGAAAATTGTCAATAAAAATATAAAATCAAAATACAGTCAAAAAGAATGGGTTTACACCCTTTGCTAATGATAGATGTCAAGTCTACTATAGTCAACGAGAATAATTTCTACTTTTGCTGAATCAATATGTATTTATAAGTTCAATGAATGCATTCCTGAAAATGTTTTGATTATTTGAGTGCTGACTAATTATCTACTTGTAAATGCACAATGAATGTATATTCAGTTGAGATTTCAATATGTATACTTTGTTTCAACAAAAACTATTAAACAAAATTATCAAACATTATATTTTGAATTGGCTCATAATAAAGTTTCTTATGTGTTTTATTTTAAGCTGAGCCATCATACACTATTATTTTGTATTTTGTGTTTGAAAATAAATACTATAACTATAATAAAACATTAAACTCTCAAAGAAATTTTGTTTAGGAAAGCACTTTCATAGTCAAGCAAGCAGATTACCCTAAAGCCCCAGGAACAGAAAATAAGGTAAATAAAGGAACTGTATACGTAACTTGAGTTGAATAAAGGGACGGCATACGTATCTAGAGTTGAATAAAGGGACTGTATACGTAATTAGAGTTTAATAAAGGAACTGTATACGTAACTAGAGTTGAATAAAGGGACTGTATACGTAATTAGAGTTGAATAAAGGGACTGTATACGTATCTAGAGTTGAATAAAGGGACTGTATACTTATCTAGAGTTGAATAAAGGTACTTTTTTATGTAATTAGAGTTGAATAAAGGGACTGTATACGTATCTAGAGTAACATAAAGGGACTGTATACTTATCTAGAGTTGAATAAAGGTACTTTATACGTAATTAGAGTTGAATAAAGGAACTGTATACGTAACTAGAGTTGAATAAAGGAACTGTACACGTAACTAGAGTTGAATAAAGGAACTGTATACGTAACTAGAGTTGAATAAAGGAACTGTATACGTATCTAGAGTTGAATAAAGGAACTGTATACGTAACTAGAGTTGAATAAAGGGACTGTATACGTAATACGAGTTGAATAAAGGGACTGTATTCGTATCTAGAGTTGAATAAAGGGACTGTATACGTAATTAGAGTTGAAAATTCCACGTGGATTTAACGGTTCTGTCAATATATACCAGAAAGCTGCATGTGACTTTCGATTACAATTTGACAAACTAAACATAATTCTTAGTCTTAATTCTAAAATACTTTTTTGTCGGCATATATATATTTGAATAAAAAAGTACAAAATAAACAAATCCGTTTTAAGACCAAACATTACAGAAGAAACCGAATCCTGCTCACTCTGGCTAGTCCGGGGTGATTTAAATAAAATTTAGGTTTCCCAAAACAAGTAATTTATATCATAAATCATATCATAAATCATATCATAGAAAATGTCCAAATAAAGCACTTTTAAACCCTGGAAAAACGACATTATCTCCCATATTTTTGATCAGATAAGATTTAAAAAGTGCACGTTATTAGGGAATGCCTTTTTTTAGCAACGGTCGCTTAAAATTACAATGACAATCTTTTGAGTATTATATTTTATTGAGTTTAGTTAGCTGTTTCTTTTTCCAAATAACAGATATAGATTTACTTCATCTTTATGTCAAATGCAATTTCTGTGGCAGTTCAATCGAACATTTTGTATGATTTATTTCAAAAAAATGTTTATTTCGCATAAATAGAGAGATTTAGATATTCAGAAGGATCGCCGCCCCAACTTATTCTGGCTTGGTTCCATTAAATTGACATAAAGTGGATTTTGGTAAAGAAAATGTGAACTGATGAACCAAACCTTCTTTGATTAAAGGGACTGTAAACGTAATCCTTCATGTAAAGATGACAATCCTTGATTCACAACATGTACCCTGTATAGCTTTTTCTGATCAAGCATGAATTTGATATTCATGTTTTTGTTTCTTAAAACTGTTTTCATTTGCGGTTTCTCTGAAAAAGTGACTCACGCAGTTCTTGCTTAGGAAAAGCAATGGAGAAATTAAAAGAATTAAACACTGCAGAGTCAGAAAAACAACATTATTTTCTACATTTTTGAGCACAAAAAGGTTTAAATGTTGTAAATCGGGGATTGTCATTGCATTGAGGGTAACTTAAAATTACGCTTAAAGTCTTGGGTTTCCAGCAAACGAAACGTTTTGCGAAATTTCGCTTTTTTCGCGAAAATAAATGAAGCGAAATTTTCGCATTACTTTTTATGAAATTTTCGCATTTTTTTGCGAAACAGATTGAAGCGGAATTTCGCGAAAGAATTAAAAATTTTCGCATTTTTCGCAAGCGAACAAAATGCGAAAATTAAGCAAAATGGTCTCTAAAAAAAAATTTTCGCGAAACGATTTTTCCTTTTCGCTGGAAACCCTAGTACAGTCTCTTTATGTTAATTACATGATTGTTCTAGGGAGTTGAGGAGCAAGATGCAGATGTTAAGGAAATTATATTACCAGTAGCATCCAGTTCCCAAGAATCAAGGTATTTACAGGGTTTACCTCAAACAATAAGATTTTAATGACGACCTATAATCTTTAAATGTTATGCACTAAAGTTTAGATTTGCTTTACAGTTTCCCTATAGTCGTTTTTAAAGTCTCATCTGCCACAAACTCTATTTTGTAATCCTTGGCAACCCCTTGTCGTAAACCTTAGATATTTTAAACTGTGAATTGATCTGTTAGATCCAGTAATCTAAGATTAAAATACTAAAGGTTTACAACATCAGGTTGCAAAGATATGAAGATAAGAAAATTTAAGGTAAATCTCATTTTTAAATATTTATTATTTTTATGTCTAAATTGTTTAACCTTTCTAGAATTCATTTGCTTTTTAATCGTATAAACATAATCAAATAACCTAGACTAGTATTAACACATTTGAACATGATGGTATTTTTATGTAATAAAACCCAATATATCTTGTAGGAAGGTTTGCTGTCAGTGCTCTCAAGTTATTACGGAGAAGAAGAAGAATGTAAGCAATGTCTGAACCTATTTTGTTTGGAATTTCCAATTATTCATGTTGCAATGTTGCATGCTGGTTATTGATTTGCATACTTTACGTTTTCTTGCCTGACTTTACAAATTCTAACAGTTTTACAGGAAATTGGTTTAAGTACAAAATAAAGTTTTTATTGTTTGGACTTAAAGGGACTGTACGCGGCATTTTAGGTGACAATCTTTGCAAAGATGGAAATGTCCGATTCACATGAGACAAAAGATATCGTCGTTTTTCTGTGAGTTTCTTCATTGCCTTTTATAAGCAAGAAATGCGCAAGTCACTTTCGCAGAGAAACTACAATTTTGTTTTAATCTGTGCATGGAGGGTCGCTTGAAGTACCTTTACATTCTCCTTAACTAATTATTGCAAGCTTTTATTTAATCTTTTTTCATGGACAACATTTTCAAACTTAAAGCTTATTTTTCCCTCCCTTCGGTTCTTTTTTATTTATTTTCATGCATAATTGTATGCACTGAATACCCAGGAAGGATTATAGTAAAGATCAATTTGTAACTGTGCTTTATCAGTTATGACAGATGGCACTTTAATGCAAACACAGAGTTGATTTTTGTCTATAAAGAAACAGATTAATGAGAAATATACTCTGGTACTCTCTTACTGAAATATGTATTTCTCTGAAATAGAAATCACTACTAAAGATTTTACTTTAAAAAAAATTTGGTGAACCATTGTCTTTGAATTCTATAAGATTTTTTTCTTTAATTTCTTTGATAAATCATCCTGACATGATTAAACAATTACCATATTCTTATTCATTTTTAAAAGATGGGATAAAGTAACCTTTTTTCAAATTCTTTTTTTTCGAATAATGTTTCCAGCAATTACAGCAAATAATACTTTTTGATTAGATTTTTCAAATTAGTCATGCAAGTTTGTTCTAGCATTCATATTTCTGATAGTTTTTATAAAAGTACGACATAGCTTTTGATAAAAATTCAATGCATTTAAATGCAAAACACAATTAAAAAGTTGAAAATGCTTAAAAGAATAAACAAATCAAAAGTCTTTTGATCTTTTGAAGCTTTCAACCCTTAAGCTCTTTCCTCACAATCCTCATATAAATTTTTTTCCGAATATATGCTCTTAATAGAAAATAAATGTATCAATCTTATCCATCAAATCTGCAAGAATCCGTGCACATTGCATTTCCGTCTATCCAGTATCCATTATCAATATCGTATCATTGATGTGATAGTATTCCCCAGCCCCCCTTGCTATATCATAATGGAAAAATATTTAATCTAAGAGAATGTCATAACTTTTTTTCAGCAAAATTCAATACAAAGCTTTCGCTTTGAGTCTTCATTACAGAGACGCAATAGGGATGCAATAAAATATGGCAGGGAATATTCAGTAAATGAAGAGATATGAAAATTTTCAACTTTGTCACAAATTGCAACCCTAAAACCAGGGCCATTCCATGTAACATATTGCAACTCTTTAGATATAATTTAATTTTGCAACCCTAGGAATGTAATGTTACATTGTGATCCTAAGGATACAATTTCAGCCCTAAGGATACAATTTAACATTGTAACCTTAGGAATTCAATGTTACTTTGCAACTCTAGAAATATAATGGAAAATTACAACCCTAGGGATGCAATTAGGGTTTCCAAAGCAATAAGATTTTACTTGCGCACAAAGGTGTGCAGTTTGAGAACAGTTGCGCGCAATTCCGCGCACCGGAATTGCGATTGGAAACCCTTGATGCAATGTAAATATCAGGGATTCAATAGTGTAATATTTGTTTTCAAAAAAGCTTGTCTCCCAATCCATGTTTGGCATAAATGCTTTCGTTCTAAAGTCTTAAATGGTAAAATTTTAGTTAAAGAAACAGAAGAAGAAAAAGAAGAAAAAAGATAAATCTGCACAGAGGAAGGAAAAGAAAGCTACCAAAACTTTAGCAATAGTTCTAGGTAATAATGAATTTAGACAAGGTTATAATGCAAGGAAAGTTATTTCAAAGGTGTACGCATATTTGCAGCTGCTATAATGTAAATATTAATAGAATTGAAATTTAAAAAAATAAATATGTTAAAATTTCAATCCCGATAGCTTAATCTGAATATCCAATGTGGACACTTTTAATGCCATACATAATCCGCTCTTTTTCTCTCTTTTTGGATATACCTAACAGATTCCGCTGAATGAGTGTTCTCTCATTAAATGGAATGTAACATTTCAAGTGTCCTTGTATCTGATCGTCTTTTTCAAGGTTATAATGCAAGGAAAGTTATTTCAGAGGTGTACGAATCTTTTGTAGTGCAGTGTACTGTCACTAGGCGGTAATGTAAACACAAGATGGATGTCACAGCCTGACATGGGATCCATCTTCTACATAAATAAAAACAATGAAATATTCTTGCCATAGGAAACTATTATGTGAATTATCAAAATTATCAAAATCCAATGCTTTTAACCTCCTCGGATACTAAACGAACACTGATGCATCTATTCTTGTTTACTAATTCCGCCCAGAGAGAACTGGTTTCACATATGTACGCATAGTATAGGCAACTCCAATTAACTTTCCTTGCATTATAACCTTGGATTTAGGTCTAAAATTCAATACGACCTAATTATCTAGGTTTATAAACATAAATATGACAAAAATTTCAATGTCAAAAAAAAATACAGCAAAGATAAGTAATTTTTGAATTTTACCTAACAATAGAGTAGTAATAGCTAAATATAAGATTTACAGAAAAAAAATCTGAAGCAGGCGAATTAAAAATGTTTGCTGTTTAGATATTTCATTGAAATTTTTTATTTCTTTAAGCCAATAATACGAATGTAGTCTGTTTTTGCAGTTTTTTTTAGTATTACCTTTGAGTCTTTACAATCCCTGCATGCAGAAAGTCGTCTGCTAAGGAACTGAGTTTTTTCCACAAACTCAAATCCCTTTATCCCTTTGATATTTTGATATTTTGAAACTTGAAATATTTGATTTTACATAATTCATAGTTTGAAATATCTTGGTCTACGACATTGGATGAAAAAGATATAGGGATTAGAAAATCAGAGTTTGTGGCAAAGACTCAAATCCTTTTGTCTGGGCCATTTAAAGTTTTATAATTTTCGTGTTTTGGCGTCTTTTCCAGACTTAAACAATTTCTTCTATAATATACAGTTTTTATTTAATTTGATAGAGATTTTAACGGTTAAGAAATTAGTATGAATCTTGGGTTGAAATACTATTTTTTTAAATTTTTTATGAAGGAATTTAGTCTTTGCCACAAATTCTTATTTTCTAATCTGTATATCTGTGTATTGTATATAAATATAAATATCAAAGGTTTACACCATCAGGTTGCAAAGATGTAAAGATTAGAAAATTTAAGTTTGTGGCAAAGAATCAATTCCTTTACATAGCTATTTTTGAGACGGCACAAATTAGAAATAAGGATAAATCACTGTTTTTGTTTTCACATAATCATAAAATAATAGAACTTATTAATCTCAAAGTATTTTAATTTTCAAGTCCTTTCAGCCGAGTTGGTTTAGCTTTATCATACTAAATTCGAATTTTATTGGATCAATCATTTAAAGTTTGATAAACCAAAATTTCAAACTTCCAGGTAGTTAATCAAATCTTTTGTATTAAGAGTTTTCTTAGCTACTATCTCTCATTTTAATCAATCTTATTCCTTAGTACAATATATAATGTATAGAGACAGAGAATTCCCTCCCATTTGTAACAATATTCTATTAATGGGCTAACATGGGCGCTTGGCGCCCACACTCCTGTGATTAATTTGGTCTTTTAACTGTTCTTTAAGATTCGGCCATTAAAATAATTTTCAAATTTTGGCAGATATTTTTCGAATTTGCGAATTAAAAAGAAATTCCAACTATTTTCAAGATTTTTCATTTCAGTTTTGATGTTCCATAAACATTCCCTGGGGTCATGTGAGGTCCCAAAAAAGGTTGAGTTAGTCCGATCGGTTCAGCCGTTTTGACGTTTTGGGGTTACAATCAAACAAACAAACATACAAGCAAAGTATATATATATATATATATATATAAAATGTTCTTCTATCCATTGATAAACCACAAATCCAGAATTATTGGAAAACTAATAAAGAAACTTTTGATAAGGAAGAATTCCTAAAAAATATATTTTTATTTCAAAACATTTCTGGTTTGAACAATGATCCTGTGTTTGAGATTTTCTTTTGGTAAACAATTCATTGTTTTTCTTTTCTTTAATTTTAATAGAAACAAATATTTTCAAGGACTTTACAATTTTTTTCTTAGATTTCAATCTAATGTGATGTAATTAAATTTTACATCATTGCATGGTATAAACAGTCTTTATTTGAATATTCTTGGCATGCTACCATTAAACATGTCTTTCATTGTTTTATGATTAAAGTTTTTTTTTTTAAATGAGGTTTGTGACCTTTAGTTTGGTCAATTTGTCATCCTACTGTTAGAAGTGCATTTTACAATATCAAAATTGACATAAATGTCAATGATAAATGAAAAAAAAAATGAAACTCGAAGTTTATATTTAAGAATAATGAAGATCTTAAGCAAGTTTAAAATATATATTAAACTTCTCTAAAAGTAACAAACGTTGATTTTGATTAAAGGTATATGATCATTTAAACACCAAAATTTCTCATTTATCTTAAAACGTCACTTTTTTGCTTTGATACAAGATTTCAAACTTTTGTGATGATTTCAATTTCTTTGAATACAACTATCTAAAGGTTGAATTTTTTATTTTTGCTTCAATTTGAAGCCTTTAAGTTGTGTATGAAAACACACTGTACACTGTACAGTCGTCTCTGAAATCTAAAGTTTCATTCTTTGTTAGTAAAACTTTACAGGCTATCTTTCAGTGGTTTTCAATTCTAGAGCTGAAAAATTTAGAATTGCGGATATCGAGATCAATGCTTAATCAGCTCTTTTTATTAATCTCTATCTAGGTTAAATAGATCTTTAGTTTGTAACCTGAAAAGTTTATAAAATTCAACCAATAGAGAGGCGAATGCAGAATTCCGAACAGCTAATCAGAAACCGGGAAATTTGAAATGTTGCATTCCATTTAATGAGAGAACTCCAATAAAGGGATATCCAAAAAGAGAGAAAAAGAGCGGATTATGTATGACATTAAAAGTGTCCACATTGGATATTCAGATTAAGCTATCTGCATTAAGGGTATATCTAATTCTAAAAGTTCCCAACTGTTTTTTTTAACATATTTATTTTTTATTTTCATTTTAACAAAATTCTATAAATATTTAGATTACAGCAGCTGCAAATATTTTGACATTTTTGTTTTTCTAAATCTCCATTTTCTTCTGTTTTCTCGTGAATAATCCATCGTACTATTGTTCTATAGCTCTGTTTATACTTAGTTTGCTTCCTGGTGTGCTGGACACCGTTCTTCCTGTGCAGTCTGTTGGACGCTCTCAGCATGAAGTTCAACTTGAACACAAGTCCAGGGGAGGTCGCCTTCTTCGCTACAACTCTCCTAGGCATCATATCCATTTAAAATAGATCTTTCTTCAGTCAGTAGCGTGTATTTATTTGTTATGGGACGAGATTTAACAAATAGTTAGACGTAGTTGAACTACGTAAACTTAGTTGAACCACTTAAAAGGACTGTAAGCGTAATGTCAAGAAACTTTCCAATTAAAGTTAGAAATTTCCAATTCACAACGGTACCATTTAAACCTTTGTATGCACATCGATATGGTAGATACTCTCTCATTTGTATATCTACTGAAGATATTGAGTGCCTGGAGTCTGAAATTTAAAAGAGTATCGGTGAACAAAACTTCCGAGTTTCCTTTTTGGGATCTTAACATTTTGTAGATTTTGATTTAAAAGATTCAACAAAAAAGAAGAATACATGAAGAAACTATAAAAATAATATTTCATAACAAAAATATTGATATCAACAAAACTGCCTCACCCCATTCGTGAAACCCGGGTTTCAAAACTGGTTTTCATATTGATACCCTGTCTTAAGTTTTGGGCTCGGGGGACTCGATCGGTTACAGTGTACACTGTACACTACGTGCTAGTGTATACTCGCCAGGTTTCTTGGCACTTAATTTCCCGCTTAATAAATAAGAATATCTACAATATCCTTGATCAGATCAGACAACGGTTTAAAGGGTATTGTTGTAATTTGAACATGCCACTTAACGAATAGAAGGTCACATAAAATTACGCTTGCAGTCCCTTTGAGTAGATCGATAATTCTTGGATCTGGTCTGAGAATTTTTGTGCACACTCGGTCATTGAAACTATCCGTAACTAGTTCAACTATCTAGTTCAACTAGCTCGCTTTTGAATAATTCTAACATTGGAATCAAAGCACAACAAAAGTTATCATATTCTGGCATGAATTGGAGAGGGTACTCATGAATGTAAATAATTAATTTTTATTATTGACTTTTTTAAATTGAGATCTTGGAAAAAAAACTCTCAAAAGTCTTCACGAATGAATAATATTTTTTAACAATCATTTTTTTATTTTCTGTTACCAATTTCGTAAAACAATATTTTCTTTTCATTCATAGAGCTTTTATAAACTGGATCAAATACTTTTTATAAATAATATTGAAATATCTCTGTACCAGTTCCTGCTCATAAGGAATGACTCATTGCCACAAACTCTGATTTTGAATCCCTATATCTTTGCATCTTAATGTCGTCGAAAGGTAGACCTGATATATTTCAAACTCTGAGTTCTGGTAGCCTTTGATTGTATAAGTTTTAAGAAATAACAAAGGTTTACACTATCAGGTTGCAAAGATATTGTAATTCGAAAATTTTAGTTTTTGGCAAAGACTCAATTCTCTTGATTATTAAAAAAAACAAGTTTTATTTATCTGAACAACACAATTTAAAATTCAGCTGAACACGGCAATGAAAACAGTTCTATAAAATACTATAACTTTGGCTGTCTCCATCCATTATTTTAGATTTAAATTAAATATTATTTAATCCGATATGATGGTTCAGGATATATCAATTCCTGCGTTAATCCAATAATCTACACAATTTTCAATCCAGAGTTTAGAAAAGCCTTCAAAAGAGTTCTTGGACTAGGCCACTAGACAAACCTCTAGGCCACTAGACAAACCTCTAGGCCACTAGACAAACCTCTAGGCCTCTATACAAACCTCTAGGCCTCTACACAAACCTCTAGGCCTCTAGACAAACCTCTAGGCCACTAGACAAACCTCTAAGACAATATGTGGAAGAGTTACAAAGTACACAAGAGAGTCCTGGACACAAAAATAGTGGATACATATACCTAGGATACAAAAGTACAAGAGTTATTTGCTTAGGATGAAAAGTTCCAGATTTTAAGTCTATGTACTTGAGCTTTAGATAACTGAACAATGTGTTGGTAAATCTTCTTCCTCTGATTAAAGTGAACAATTAAAAACTTGATAGAAATTTACTAAATTATGAACATTTTGTTAAATATTTCTAAAAAGTATGTTTTGTATATTTATTGTTATAATGTTGTTAATATTTAACCAAAATGTAAATTTTTTGCTATCCGTTAAAGGAATTGAGTCTTTGCCAATTTTCTAATTCCTATATCTTTTTACCCAATAAGTAGAACTTATATATGTCAAACTAAAAATTATATCTAAACATCTAATCTAAGTTTAAAATATCAAAGGTTTACAACACCAGGTTGCAGAAAAATTGGCCTTAGAAAATTTGCGACTCAACTCCTTTAAAAATTATTTTAACGCGTTCATGTCAGTTTCAGATTTATATTTTATCTTGAATATAAAGAGTGTATTTTTGACAAAACTGTCATTGTCATTCGATGACACAAGTGACAAATCCCATTTACCGCTGTCATTTTCCACAAATTTATTCATGGTATATTTATGCTAAATACAACCTTGCTTTTGCAATACAAAAATAGGTGAAATTTTCTTGAATGCGGATTTTTTTAAACTTAAAAAGTTGAGTTAAAAAATGTTGTTCTTCAGCACAAAGTTGAAAAACTAACAAATGCATCATAAAAATGCAGACTCACTGCACAAAGTTTAAGAGAGAAACAGAAATTATAAAGAAATCAGGTCTTTGCCACAAGCTCTAATTTTCTAATCATTATATCTTTGCAACCAAATGTCGTAGTTCGTTGATTTTTCAATCTATGGATGCTGATAGATCAAATAACCTAAGATATAAAATAATAATAATTCCCGTTTGCTTTCAGCTATACACTTGTATATTTTAAGATTGTTGTAACAATTGTATTGGTTTTAAATGACCCTATTTTTAAGTGATAACGGAATGTCTATTCACGTATCTCTGACCCTTTCGTAAAAGTAAATTCAACCTAAAGTCTGACCGCGTCAACCTTGTTGCACCGGCTAGTCCTATTAAGCGTCTGCTATATCTACCCAATGTCCGGGGGATACAATACTAACTGGGACCGGAAAGGTTGACCCGGCTCGGAAATTCAAATGTACTACGACTGCCAATGATTATGGAGTTGCTTAAAATGTATCAATTATTTCAATTTATGTAGGACATTATAAAGCACCAGACAAAATCCTTTTGAAATCTCTTCTCTTGAGGGTAAAACAGAATTTTAAATTTTCTTTTTGCTAAAAATATATGAAAGTTCTTGAAATAATGTAAATACAGTTTTTTGCCTGGGCAATATTTCTTTTATCCGCGCACAAACAAATAAATCACTTTTTGTTCCGACATATTGATGTTAAGAGTAAAATTGCGGAATTGAATAAAATAAATATGTTTCTGGTATGTGTTATTGTAACCTTTAGCATATATGAATTAAACTTGTGATAATTATAATGTATATATGTATTGTTTATATATACCATGCTACTTAAAAAATGAAATTGTACGAAAAATATTGAATTTAATGTTCTTGAATGTACATTGTAAACATGAACCCCTTTATATGAGATGTAGCCTCTTTATTTTGTTACAAGTTCTAACATTGTTGTAAAATATTTAAGAAATAAAGGGATAGGTCACAAGTTTCAAACAAGGTTTGTTCAACAACATTGTCAAGTTGATAATCATATCAAAAATATTTACAGTTTATTTACAAGATTAAGACATTTAACTGCTTAATATGTAGGACTATGAGAGCCATATTTTAAAGAATTAAAAATTCGTGACCTGTCCTACAGGGTGTCCCGCGAAACATGACAGTCGGTAAACAATTTGGAATGTCTTCTTCCTTATTAATATTAAAGACTTTTGGCATTTTTTTTCGTACGGTAAAATTGTTTACTAAAATATATTTTACTTTGAAACCAATTTTACTATAATATAACTACCATTGAATATTTTTATTGGTAGTAAACAATTTAAGTAATTATGGAAGAAGACATTTTAAATTATTCACCAACTGTCATGTTTCGTGGGATACCCTGTATTAGAGAATAAATGTATTATATATATATATATGAGTGTCTTGATAAATAAAAACGTTGCTATACCAAGCACAAGCTGAGTATAGTTTATGCAGTTTAACAAGAAGAAATGAACAAATAAACAATTATGATCAAATTAAAAAAGAAAATCAATACCGAGAGTAAAATTAACAGTAAAAGCTCCCAACTTTTATATTGTTAATGGGAACAGGGCTTACTGCGTGTTTCTCTAGGGGAGGGGGGGGGGATCAGCAATATCAAGTTTACGCCATAAACCTTTTATTTAAGTCAAATAAGGCTTAGTCACACAATAAGTTCGTCCTAAGAGAAGTTTTTAAGTCGTAGTAATGTTTAGTTGAAGTTCTGAAAACTCTTAAAACATCTAAAAATAAAAAAATACTTATAATTTTTTTTATAAAACTATAGTGTATGAAACTATCGTTAATAAAACTGTAGTGTATGGAACTATCGTTTATAAAACTGTAGTGTATGGAACTATCGTTTATAAAACTGTAGTGTATGGAACTATCGTTTATAAAACTGTAGTGTATGGAACTATCGTTTTCAAAAGCTTAAAACTAACACTTTGTTATAGTTTTAACAATTCGGTTTTTCCAAAAACGAATGTTTGTTATTTTTTAAAAATCCAAAAGGATCCGAGATCGTTTTTAAAACTATGCCGATCCCTAATTCTTACTCATAACTAGCCATTTTTGTTTGATTTTGTTGTCGTCTTTTAGACTATTACTTATAACCAAAGAGAAAAGAATATATATTAGAGTGGAATTTAGAAAATTCATCGGTATGAATTTTGTCGTTCCCTTTCAGCCTGAAAGGGAGTTCAAAGTGTACAAATCATGGAAATGTTCACAAATTATATGCAGTAGAGTACATGATGATTGTTCATTTATGAAACAAGCCTATTTCATAATTTGGTTTTCTATATTTATAATATATATATACAGGAATCTAATAACAATACAGGTATTTCAATGATCATAGTACTCAATGTCTTATGAAGTCATAATATATTTTTATATCTTACATCAATTTGTAGTTTATTACCATAACAAATTCATGAGGTAATATCTTAATTTTCATAAAGTGCTTATATTAAAACTAAATGATCACATTTTTAAATTTTTAATTGAGATTTTAGATTACACATGATAAATTTGTTTTTTATTATTGGAACTAAGGTTTCTGCATACAATTCCTTTTTATATCTTCTACTTTGAATCATAATCAAAAATTCGGAGATTTTCACCACTTTTGCCGTAATTCAATCAACCCAGGGAAGATTTGACAAAAATGCGGGAAATAGATTTATAAGAATTGTTAGAAATAGAAAGAAAATGAATCGTGTCCTTGGTCCACAAAATGTAAAGCCTAAAACGAAAGAATAATAAAAGAAATATTATTTTCGTCGACAGTTGGAACTATAGCACAAATTTTCTCAATATATCTTTAATTGTAAGAGTCTGGCAAGAAATCATAATCATTGGAGTACTATTGGAGCCCCTTTCATTGGAGATCCCCCAGGACGTTTCGTTGGAGACTCCAAGATTCTCGATGGAGAATATTTTTGGTGGAGACCTCATAATTTCGTTGGAGACCCCCATATTCCCGTATGAGACCCCTTTGTTGTTGGAGACACCTAGATTCTTGTTGAAGATCCCCAGATTTTATATTGGAGACCTCTTAACGAAAAAAAAATGAGATATCCAATGAAAAACTGCGGATCTCCAATGAAAATCTAGTAGTCCAATGAAAATCTTGGGTCTCCAACGAAAATATGGAGTCTGCAATAAAAATATGGGTATCCAATGAAAATCTTGGGGTCTCCAATGAAAAAGGGGCTCCAATGCTACTCCAATGATGATGATTTCTTCCCAGACTCTAATTGAAAAAAAATATTTAAAAAACACAGTATATACAAACACAATATACAAACACAGTATATACAAACACAATATACAAACACAGTATATAAAGAACACAATATACAAACACAGTATATACAAACACAATATACAAAAACAGTATATACAAACACAATATACAAACACAGTATATACAAACACAATATACAAACACAGTATATAAAGAACACAATATACAAACACAGTATATACAAACACAATATAACAGTATATACAAACACAATATACAAACACAGTATATAAAAAACACAATATACAAACACAGTATATACAAACACAATATAAAAACATCATTATTTAAAATTTAAAATTCGGTGATGGTGATGGACCCAGCCTCTGTAGAGTAAAAAAGTAGATGTTAGTTCCACATTTCTTGAAAATATATTTCGGTCTGGTTTGACCCTCGTCAGTTCTAACGATATCATAACAATCAAAATCGATAAAAAAAATATAAAAATGTTTGTTAAAAATCACAAGAAAATGAACAAACAAAAAGGATTATTCAAAATAAAAATTTGGGCTTTCAAATGGACATCAGGGAAACAAACTCAGATTATCAGATGGAAAAAAGATAATTTACAAATATTCACTTTAAAAAAATGTTTTAGGACAATTATTATTCCTTTACTTTAAATTGAACCTCCAAATTAAAAACGAAAACAAATTTGAAATAAGATGGCTTTTTCAGATACTTGCAAAACTTTTATTTCCAAATTTAATTTTCAACAGTCGGCGTCGTATATATCAATACAATGAAGACGACTCCGTTTTAATTTTTTTTATTTCTACCAAGCTTTCAAATAGCATGGATACACAAATAACGCGTAATTAAATAGATTAAACAACTGATAGAGTAATAAAATGAAAAGAGGCGGCAATTTGTAGATTTGGCGGACCTCAGGTTTTTAATAAAGTGCATACAAATTACCAATACAATCACTTAAATGAAACATATAATAAATTTCACCGAAAAAATTAAACAGTGTTAAACAATCTTGTTGACCATAAATACAAAACCAAATTACCAACCAGCCAACCTAACATATTATTGTCGATGCCCACCTACGTTTCAACAAAATTCATTTAAAATCTAAAAGTTTTTAAATAAGCTATACACATGAAGTCGGGGGGCTTTTTTTCAAATTTTTATCTTCTATTTTTTGCTTGTTTAAAAATCAAATTGGTTGTTTGTTTAAGAATTGAATTGAAATAAAAACATTTATTTTGATTGTTTTATTATAAATCGTTATTAAAGGGACTGTGAGCGAAATTTCAAATGAGCCTCCATGCAAAGATGGCAATGCCCGATTCTCAACGGTACCCTCAGGCAACTCTGACCCTTTAGTAAAAGTAAATTCAACCTAAAGTGTGACCGTGTCAACCTTGTTGCACCGGGGGGATACAGTACAAACTGGGTCCGGAAAGGTTAACCCGGCTCGGAAATTCATATGTACTACGGCTGCCTGTGTCCGTAAGAGCTTTGTCATATCAAGTATGAATTAGTTATCAATGTTTTCGTTTCTTTAACCCTATTCCTGCTGGGGGGGGGGAATTTGACCCCCCCCCGTAGTTATTTTTACATAACTTAAAAAGTCTAAAACCGAGCTTTTATACTAACTGCCTGAGTCCTCAGACACACTGCCTGAATGACTACTTTTTCCAGTAACAAACTAGATCTTTAAGTCTTGACCAAATTTCAGTCGTCAGATTTTGAGAACTTTTACCTTTTTGAAAAGCCTACAACATAAGGAAACGATTTGCACAATTTTTGCAAAATATTTGCAAACAACCCGTGAAAAAAATGTGCACATTTTTAGTTTTTCTTAATTACACATCAGGTTACTTAAAATGTTAAAAACGTTTTTGCATATTTGTAATGGCATATGGTCAAGGACTTTTCGAAAATGTATATTTTATCATTTTAAGGAAATTCTATGTTAACAAACATTTTTAATATATAACGGGGTTTTGTAATAAAACTATTTTTTTTGTAGATTTACAATTTTTTTGAAGATTTTAAGAGCTTTTCAATGATGTATCATTTGTTGTATATGGACATTAAACATGGGATTTAGAGGGGGGGGGGTCCAACTTGACCCCCCCCCCAGTGAATCCTGGTTTTCAAGTACCCCAGCAGTTGCAGGGTTAAACAGTTTATTTTCTTTTGCGGTTTCTCTGCGAAAGTGACTTGTGCATTCCTTTATCATTCGAAGCAATAGAGCAATTCAAAAAAGTACATTTCGGGTACTTTCCACATTTTTGATCAGATTAAGGTTCCAAGGGTACCAATGTAAATCGCATAATGGACAAGTAATTTAAAATTACGCTTACAGTCCCTTTAAGAACAAAGGGTAGACAGACATAAATATCAATCCTAATTTTTAAACTCAAATTCTTTTTACACTGGTATCTCTGGTATGTAACTCCCCCCCCCCCCCCTGCTCCCCATAATTCCGAATACAAATATGTGTATATATAAACCAGGTAACCTTAACAGCATTCAGTTACTCTAGAAGATCTAAAGCAGTCAACAACATGAAGTGCTTGGTAAGCAATGGTCTTTTATGAAACAAATTTTAACCAACATTTTCTATAGGGTTAATATACTTACTATTATCTATACTTTCTACAAAAAATATTATGAATTATCAGCTATATTTACAAATGCATCAATTCAATTCGACATATATCTGTATAATTAATTTAATTTTAATTGAATTGTTTACGATCTATGGGTAGCAGTACGCTCCTGGATAAAAGATACCTATATATATACGCAACAGATAAAAGTAAAAATAGAAGTGATCAATATTGAATTTCATTCAATATCAGCCTACACCCTCCAATTGTTCGCTAACACTCCCTTTAAGAAAAAGTAAACTGTTTTAAACAAACAAATGTGTCGGTAAAAACCATAATTATTTCCATGAACATTTTATTTAATTTCGGCTTCTATAAAGTTTGCAGAAAGCAGTGCTAATTTAGAACTAAAAACTTGAGTTGTTTACAATGTGTACACAAAAACCTTAAAGTTGCCAAGAAAAGGGTAGATTGCCCCTATTCCCATGCCTCTACTGCCTGTCTACAAAAGTTTAAACTGCTTTAATCAAAACTTCTTCCTTTGATGCTCTTCATTTGTTTTCATCCATGTTGTATACAGTCTTGGCAAGAATTAAACTTATAACATCTTGATTAGTCTGTTAAATCTTAATCTAAACAGGATTTACAGTCATCTACATACTTATGAAAATTATGCAGAAACTATCGAGATCGGGCCGAGCTTTAAGTGTTAATGTAAAATGTCTATGATATCCGTATTGTACTGCAGATAGTTCTATAATATCCGTATTGTACTGTAGATAGTTCTATAATATCCGTAGTGTACTGCAGATAGTTCTATTATATATCTATTGTACTGCAGATAGTTCTATAATATATCTATTGTACTGTAGATAGTTCTATAATATCCGTAGTGTACTGTAGATAGTTATATTATATATCTATTGTACTGCAGATAGTTCTATAATATCCGTAGTGTACTGTAGATAGTTATATTATATATCTATTGTACTGCAGATAGTTCTATAATATCCGTATTGTACTGCATATATCTATTGTACTGCAGATAGTTCTATAATATCCGTATTGTACTGCAGATAGTTCTATAGTATCCGTAGTGTACTGTAGATAGTTCTATAATATCTGTAATGTACTGCAGATAGTTCTATAATATCCATAGTGTAGTGTAGATAGTTCTATGATATCCGTAGTGTACTGCAGATAGTTCTATGATATCAGTATTGTACTGCAGATAGTTCTATAACATCCGTATTGTACTGCAGATAGTTCTATGATATCCGTAGTGTACTGCAGATAGTTCTATAATATCCGTAGTGTACTGCAAATAGTTAAATAACATCCGTATTGTACTGCAGACAGTTCTATGATATCCGTAGTGTACTGCAGATAGTTCTATAATATCTGTATTGTACTGCAGATTGTTCTATGATATATCTATTGACTATAATATATCTATTGTACTGCAGATAGTTCTTTAATATATCTATTGTACTGTAGATAGTTCTATAATATATCTATTGTACTGCAGATAGTTCTATAATATATCTATTGTACTGTAGATATTTCTATAATTTATCTATTGTACTGTAGATAGTTCTATAATATATCTATCGTACTGTAGATAGTTCTATAATATATCTATTGTACTGTAGATAGCTCTATAATATATCTATTATACTGCAGATAGTTTTATAATATATCTTTTGTACTGTAGATAGTTCTGGTTGTACTGGTTTGCTCTATCTACGGCTCAACTGATGTTCAAGTATCAGCTCATGACCCTAAGACTGGACTCCCCTACTCCTACTCCATCACTACTCTAGACACTGCTGCTCCTATTCCAGGCAGCCAGGTATTTTTTACTCTAATATTTCAGATTTATCTAACTGCTTTAAATTTTAATTATGTTTCCATTTATATAATAAAGTTCTTCTATCAAAAATATATATATTGATATTTTAGCTATAGCAGCTGGCCGAACGGCTAAACCAAATTGGCAAAATAATGAGGGAACCCACTAGTATCCCGGGAGTAACAAAGGGAACCTACTAGTATCCCGGGAGTAACAAAGGCTTTAAAAAGTGTACAGTGATGTAAAAATGGTTCCAATTTTGAATTCGGTAAATATTTTCTGAGAGAAAAATTAAAGTTTTCTTGAAAGGTGATTTTATTTCTTTGATTTCTGTGTTAATTCAAGAAAATTTTTAATGAAATGAAAACAAAATAGAAATATTGGAAGATAGTAAAGGATCTGAACAAGCTCTAACTTTCTCAGCATTATAAATGGATAAAACATATCGAAGTTTGACATTTTAAACTAATGATTGTTCTGTTTTTGTTCCATCAAAGACGACATATATATTTAAAATATGCATTACAGGTCCCTGAACAACTTCAACCAGTTTCTCCATTTAAGAATAACATTCTCCCTCTAACCAACCTTCCCTACAATGGTTACCCCTACAATACTCAAACTTACAATGCTGTTCCTTACAATGGTGTTCCTTACAATGCTATTCCTTACAATGGAATACCCTTTAATCATCTTCCTTACAGCGCAGCACCCTACGGTTACAATAACTTGAATCCCTATTCATACTCTGCTTACAACCCAACTGCATTCAATCGAGGAGCCTACAACCCATACTACTTGGGATACAACCCGGTCGGATACAAAATCAGCAACCAAGAGGAGCCATTAGCTGAAGCTAATTAGAGCAATTTCAACTGTAAAATGATAAATATAATTTCGATATAACATTTATATATGTGCTAGCACAGTCTTTACTGGGTTCCGGAACACCCAATGAAATAAAACCATTTCATCTTATCAGTATAATCCATTGCACTTAATTATATCCTTCTGAAGATGTGTTGTGTTTATCAATGAATGCATTATTAATGTGGTTTTAAATGCATCTTTTTTCTCTTCGTTGAAATAAATATAAAATGAGACATTCTTATCTTTCCAATTAACTGGGTTTTAAATAGAGTCGATTTTTTTTAATTCGTTCATTAATCGTTTGTTAACGACCCATTTTGTTCACTTTTTTGGTCTTTCAGAAAAAGTTGAATTTTGTTCATTTTCAGAATTTATATTTACTTTCCATATTATTTCGTTTGTTTCTAACAAAACGATCGTTCAATAAAATTGTCCGTTCAGTTCAAAAATTATAATGTGCCTTTAGTGAAAAAAAATATTTTTTCTCCAAATTTTGTTCAATATGATCGTTTTTTTCAAGTTCGTTCAAGAACATGTTGTTAACGTCTGGCTAATCCAAAAAATTTGAACTATCGTTAACAATTTTAAATTGTTCGGTTTTGTGTTTTGTCCGTTTAAAAAACAATAGTTTTTTATTTTCTCTGAACGATTTAAATCGTTCATTGATCATTCCAAACGACACCATTGTTCACAAAAAAAATTTATTTTGTCCACAAAAATTATGCCCATCTCTAGTTTTTAAAGCTAAGTACTGATAAAGGAGTATGAATAGAAGGGAGATACAACTGACGTGGTCCGTCCTGCCATATGATTATACATGCTTTGCAGACGGGTACTCCATCTGTAGAAGAAATATTCAGAATAGGTTATTGTATACGCGGTATTGTCATCAGACAGATATTTCTTATTCAAATGAAGTACTGTCTGCAAAGCATGTATCATCATATGGTAGGGCGAGCCGGCCCTGGGTTTGTTATATCTCCCTTCTATTTCATACTCCTTAGTCCTTCTGAGTAAAAAAAAAACACAAAAGGCGTGAGTACAAAAGGAATATATCTAATTAAAATGTAGATTTCATTCAGAGATCTGAAAATAAGCCAGAGCGGTGTCTTGTTGATAGGGAGGGGGAAGGAGGGGAAGGGCGGGGGAAAGGATAGAAAAGGGGTGGGGGAAGACTAGGAAAACGGAGGGAGAATGGGTTAGAGAGAGGGGGAGGGGGTGAGCAAAAAAATCATCTCAATTATTATTTATTATCAAATATAACTTTGTACATAACAGCAAATGTTTTTAATATGTTTAAAAATCAAAATATTAATCCTGTCAAAAATCAACGCAAAAATCATCAATTGAATATAAATATTTAGTTAAAAACGAAATAATGAAATGATAGCTATATGAGCTAGACACAACTTGAATAATTACTGTCTTGCTGTTCTAGTTTATTTAAGGATATGATATTCATCCAGTTTTAAAGATAATTGACTTTACAATAATAGAATATCATCCTTTTAATCCAAATTTAGTTAAAATGGCATCGAATAAGATTCTTAAGATGAAATTTTAAATCCTGGTTTTGAGTTATATGTTGTAGGAGAAGTGAGACGAACGGCTTCCATAAGGCCTAAAACAATTTTCAAATATTAGATAGATTTAAAAAAAGAAAAGTAAACAAAATTTTAAAATTTTAGTTTAACCATAAACAAGGCTGGGGGGGGGGTGTTTGGCGCCCTCCCCTGTAGTTTTTTTTGTCCTTGCACTCTTATTTTTGACACTATCACCGTGAAATTTTCTGACTTTTAATAAATAGTATTTTAAAGAATTTTTGTAAAATAAATATTTTTTTTTAATTTGTAGGGTAGGGTACGGGGTGAAAAATAGTCCGGGCTGCAAAAAAAAATCTAAAATAGCCCATAATTTTTTTGTGACTAAAGATACAGATCTAAAAACCGTAGTTTTGAAAAGCCCTTGAAAAATGCATGTAGAAACATGTGTTACACTTTGATATTTGTTTAAAACAAAAAAATATTTTTAAATTTTTTTTTACCCTTTTTTAGGTATTTTTTTCAACCCTCTCTAGCACCCAAACTATTAAAGTTATCGGTCTAATTTTTTCTTGAGCATGCCTTGAAAAATTGGGCTATGAACATGTTATTCAACCCTATAACTATTCTCTAATGCCTTTTTCTATGTGGAAATTTTTGAAAATTTTGAAAATCCACGAATTTTTTTGTGAAAATCCGCGAATTATTTTTGTTTTGTTTTACGATGTACACAAAGAGAACATGTTCGCAATTAGTTTAGAAGATGGGCGCGAAGCGCCCTCTAAGGCTAGTTTATATATAATTTAGCTTGTGAATCTGTCTGTTTGTTTGTATCCAATAAACGTCAAAACGGCTAAACCGATCGGGCCCAATTTTTTTCTGGGACCTCATATTTCAGGGAAGGTTTTAAATGATAAAAATTGCAAAAAATTAAATCTAAAAGATTTTGATTTTTGTAAAATTTTGGAAATTAACCATAAACTTTTTTTCTGTTATTGTTTTATATACTGTACAAAGAGAAGATGTTCACAGAGAGCCACAATTAGAAGTTAAAGCCTAGTAGATAAAAAAAAACAAAGATTTCAACATATATTTGGAGGATTTACGATGAAGTCTAAACAAAAATGACGTCATAGAATCCTTTGGAATAATGTTTTTCTGGGCACTCTGTCAAACATTCATTAAAAGGAGAGCAGTTTGCTAGCCTGTATAAATAGCTTCAATCTTTCAAGCCAACTGCCTTGTATAAATATATACCTTTCATTGAGTTCCCTGACAGCCTTCATTTACTAGTTTATCATTCTTTATTATTTTAGTAAACGTTTTCTATACACCATTATTAGACTGAACTAGGGTTTCCAGCAAACGAAACGTTTCGCGAAAATAAATGAAGCGAAATTTCGCAAGATTTTTTTCGCGAAAAGTAGGGCATCATCTGTGTCAAGGTTAATTTGCAAGGAAAGTTATTTCAGAGGCGTACGCATCTTTTGTACTGCAGTGTACTGTCTCCGGGCGGAAATGTAAACACAAGACGGATGTCACAGCCTGACATGGGATCCATATTTCAAATAAAATCAATGAAATATTCTGGTCATAGAAAACTATTATGTGAATTATCAAAATTATCAACATTCAATGCTTCTATCCTCCTCGGATACTAAACAAACACTGATGCACCTATTCTTGTTTACAAATTTCGCCCAGAGAGAACTGGTGCCAATGCGTAAGCAGAGTATACGCAACTGCAATTAACTTTCCTTGGCTTATAACCTTGATCTATGTTTAGGTCAAATTGTACACAGCGTACTCGATCAAGAGTCAAAGGTTTCACGGGAGGGTCACATGAAATTACGCGGACATAAAAATGTTTTAGTGTCTCTCTCATGAGGCCGAATTTAAAGAATTTGAGCCGCGTCTTAAATTTAAGCAGCGACTCAAATATGGTTGGTTCTACTTAAAATTGTATTAAATTTTTCAAGATTTAAGCCGGCGCTCAATTGAAACCGGTTTTTGGCAGATTTAAGCAGCGGCTCTAATTCATTTAATTCGGTCACTGGATGATGAATTATGTTTTAAACATTATTTTGTTTGTAGAAATCCACGACTTACTCTCATGAATAAATAAGGTTGCAAGGTTTCAATATTTAGATAAACAAAAGATGACATCATTTACACGGTGTCCCACAAAACATGACAGTTGGTGAATAAATTGTATTAGATATTAAATACTGTTTGCAGTTTATTTCGCAAAAATAATCTCTTCCTTGAATAATATTTTACTTTAAAAATTGAAATCAATTTGTTATAATGACTGAAAAGGATCGAATTACCTATCTGAGTCAAATGAGTTTGATGAGTGAGAATAGGAAGTGTGTGGAATACCAGAGTCACCTTAAAAAAAAATAATTAGCCCTGTTCCTGCTGAGGGGAGAAGTCAATTTNAAATTTTCTGACTTTTCCTAAATACCCATAGCCCACCATTTAGGTCTAACACCGGGCTTTGATACTAACTGTCTGAGTCCTCAGGCACACTGCCTGAATGACTGCTTTTTCCTGTAACAAACTAGATCTTTGTTTTGACCCACTTTCAGTTGTAAAATTATTTGCATACAACCCGTCAAAAGACATTTGCATATTTTTATTTTTTCTTAATTACGAATCAGGTTATTTAAAATTTTGCTAGAATTTTTGCATATTTGAAATGGCATAGTCAAGGGCTATTGAAAAATGTATATTTTATCATTTTTTGGGCATTTTTTTAACATTTTTACTATATAACTGGATTTTTCAAAAAAAATTACAATTTTTGCAAAGGAACTGAGTTTTAGCCACAAACTCTGATTTTCTATACCCTGTATCATGGCAACCCAATGTCGTAGACCTTTGATATTTCAAACTAATCATTATATTAGACCAAAAAATCTCAATTTGAAATATCGAAGGTCTACCCCATCAGATTGCAAAGATATAGGTATTAGAAAATTTAAGTTGGTGGTAAAAACTCAGTTTCTTTGCATATTTTTTCGCAGATTCTAAAAGTAGAGTATAAGAGTTTTCCAATGATACATCAAACATGGTGCTAAGATGATGGGGGAGTCGAATTGCCCTCCCCCCAGCGTATCCTGGTTTTTAAGTACCCCAACAGGGATAGGGTTAAAATATACATAAAAAAAAGATTTCGCTTATATCATGAAAGCATATGACAAAGAAGATGAACACAATGTAAGTTTTGATTAATCTGGGAAATCTTGTGAATGAAAAAAAAATCATAAAAAAATATAAATGCATATTACATAGATAGTATTTCTAAGAATTGAGCAAGGTCTAAAATATAACAAGAACAATAACACATTGTTACATTTCAGTGATAGTATTTCTATTCCACTTTTATATATAACTCTCACAAAAACGTAAAGGGACAGTAGGCGTAATTTCAGGTGACCCTCTATACAAATCACCTTTATCTGATCGAAAATGATGAAGATGATAATGATGATGATGTTCTAGCACTATAGCTTAGAAAGTGTTTAATTCCAAAAATTTCTCCATGGTTGGTAAAAATGTGCAAGTCCTTGGTGTGGAGAAACATTGATAAATTTACTGGTCCTTGACCAGACAAAGCTTTTATGCATACACGTGATGAATAGGACATGAGACTGTCAATAGAAGGTCACTTTAAAGGGACTGTAAAGGAAAAATGAAAGGGGGTATAGGCTGAAACCTGAGAATCTCAGGAGTTGGTTGAGACATATAAGCGTTCTATCTGATGTTCTTGTTTTGAGAAATTGATATGAAACTGTGTAAAGATTTTACCAAAACGTATAAATGCAAGATTTCGTATAAAATTCGTATAGTATTAAACAGATCATATTCAACAAATACCCAACCATTCTGAAAACGACGATATCACAGAGGAGCCAGAGAAACTCAGGTTTGCTCGTATTATTATTTGAATTTAATAATTTTTCATTTTTCAAAGATATAATTGATAATACTATTTATGCGTCCGGAACATGTCACCAGAATTCCAACCAATTGCAGCGCAGTATTATTGCCACGAATCTCTGTCTGTATCACATGAACAGGATACTGCACTGCCATTAGAGGAAGTTCTGGTCACGTGATCCTGACATATATCTTACATTATTGTTTTTGGCATAATCTTGACAAAGTTGTATGTCAATTTATCAAGACAGGAACATCAGATTGATGTCTTATACAGGTATCATTCAACTTCTGAGATGCTGAGGTTTCAGTCTATACCCCCATTCATTTTTCCTTTACAGTCCCTTTAAGCTTTATATAAATTTACAGTCCCTTTAAAATACGAGTTCTAGTTTATCTATCAACTGCACTACCTGTCCTGGAGCTTTTATAAGTATTCTCGGAATGAGAAGCTCTATGAGGAATGCCTCCATCAGCTGAACTACGAACCTCACTGGAACTGAAAATATTTCAATTTTAACTAGTCACGTGGCTCTGTATGTATCACGTGGCTAGAATTTTCACCAATGACCGTTCAGTATCTGGTCACGAGGATCTGCCGGCCATATGTTTCTTTTGATAACTATATTACAGTTTTTTAATCAATTTCTCTAGATAAGAACATAAGATAGAACTAATAGTATTCGCAATCAACTTCTAAAATGTTTAGGCTTCAGCCTATACCACCTTTTATTTTTCGTTCACAGTCATTTTAAAAATAAAATTTCTTTGCAGTACATCCGGTATATATTGAACTTTTGGAAAATGTTGATCTAAAAGTTAAGGTGAAATTCTTTTTACGCGCCATATTCTCCAAGTAAAAATTGGTAGATTCAATTAAAAAAATTTAAATTAAAGGTTTTAATTTTCGAGTTTGAGAAAAAGGAGATCTAAGAATTTTTGCAAAATCTTTACTTCTAATTTATAGAAATTCAGAAAAAAAAACTAAAGAGGGACCACAATTAGTTCAAAAGCTTATTTAGTATGCTTAAAATAAGATTTTATTATCAAGAAAATGAACTGCACAGTTTTAATGAAATCTGTAAAAAAAATGTTTCTCTTGAAAAAAATAAGACAATCAATAAATATCCCGCAGCAGCAAATACAGTTTAAATTCATTGAAGGTCGTCTAATAAATCACCATTTGTGTCGACCACTGTATGATATACCTGTAGTTTGATGCTTTATAAGATGAAGCAGACGCGGATTTACTGAGAGGATCATACTTAATCAGGGGATCAGATCTGAGAAGGGGATCAGACAGCAGGGAGTCTGATCTCAGCAAAGGATCGGATAGCATGCTCGACTAATAGAAATTTATGAATATTTAAAGCTCAATCTATTGCTTTAAAATTATTTGATGTTATTAAAAGTTATAAAGCACATAGTTTTACATCAGCTTATTAAAGAGACTGTTAACGTAATTTGTAAGTGACCCTTCATTTATAGATAGCCATGTCCAATTCACACCAATACCCTGTAAACCATGTGTCCTAAAAACGATGAGGTTTTTATAGTTAGGGAGATTAGAGGTTACAGTGTACACTGTACACTCCGTACTAATCTTTATTTGCGCGGGTTCTTGGCACTTAATTTCCCGCTAAATAAGTAAGAAAATCTACGAAATTTTTTATCATGCAAGGAGGGTATCGTTGTAAATCAGACATACCACTCTATAAATGAAAGGTCACTTAAAATTACGATTACAGTCCCTTTAAAAGTGAAATGGATCCGTGTACAGAGTACACTGCACAACTGCTGTACAATGTACATATCATGTTCATTAAATTATTAAATACATACATTTAATAATTGTAATGTCTATAAAGCCATCAAATTATGAAGTAAACAATCAAGTAGTTTCTAATTTAACCAATTTCCATAATTTAGTTTACATTTATGAATATATTAATTCTGTCTATAGAATATGCTTAATATTCATACAGTTAGATTTATTTACCTTTAAAATATCTTCTCAGCTAAATGAATTTAACATTATTAAAATTACTGCCAAGAATTATTAAATTTATTTTAGTGACGATTTCGAAAAAGACTGAATCTCGAGAAAATAAGTAAAGTCTTTTTAAGAGTATAGACCTATTTCCTTTTAGAAAACAAGAATGGCATGTCTGATTCACACCGGTACTATATTTAAACCTTTGTCTATAGCAAAAAAAAAGATGAAAGTCTCTTAGTTTTTATTTCTTAAGGAAGTGTTCGCGAAAAATGAAAGGCTTAATGCGAAAAATAATCGCTTTTGATTTCTACTAATCTTACTTCTATCTGTTGCGTCTATAAGGAAAACATTGTTAAAGCCGTCTAGTACCGAATAACTTAGCACCCATACAAATTGAAAAAATTGCAACATACGACTTAGACCGTAAAAAATCAATTTAATTTCAAACAAATCATATAGTCATCAATTATCTTTTTATCGCATTAAGCCTATGCCCCATTTTATTTTTCGCGAACACTCCCTTTAAATTTATTAACTTTTTACCATGTGGCATATGTTTGAATCACACCGGTACTATATGTATAAAAACCTTTGTCTATAGCAAAAAAACAATGAAAGTCTCCTAGTTTTATTTTCTTAAATTTATTAACTTTTTACCATGTTTTTCATGCTAAAGTGACATTTTAAGATTTCAACACTTTTCAGATTTAAAAACAACATTAATTGGAGGAATAAAAATGAATTAACAAAACAACAACAAAATCTAACCTTGAGAGAGGAGAACTCCCGGTCAAAGTCTGAAGATAAAGCAGAAGAGGTCCTGCTTGCAACTCCACTCTTATAAATAATATTAAAATCAAAACTTTAGTAAAAGAGTATTTAGCATTATTAAAATTATTTTTACCTTTATATAATTTTGTAAAAACCTAAAGTTAAAAAGAAAAGAATCTTTCAAAAAAAAAAAAAAATATGAGTAAATTAAAGTTTAAAACTTTAAAGATTTATTTATTATTCTTCAAACAACAAAATTTAAAATTTTCATTTAACTGCGAAGTTTGTTGGAGCACCAAATTAATCATTAGTCTTCAAATGTTTTGCTTGTTAAACGTAATTGTTAAAAACACAAATAGTTTAATCATCATACCTTTAACACCTGAGTTGTGAACATTTAATATTTTAAACTTTTTGAATTCCTAGTTTGAAATATTTAAGATATACCACATTCGATTGAAAAGAAATGCATATTAGAAAATCAAAGTTTGTGGCAAATCCTCGATTTCTTTGGCTCTGTGCTCCATCAAATTTTGAATAGTAAAAGTTTGAAAAAATTTCAGTGTATTGCTTTGTATTTGATAAAAAGATGTTACCCCTAGTAGTAGATCAGAATCTCTAGCTCCTAGTGCTGATGGGTAGGCGGGCATACCGCCTACTGAACGGTAGGAGGGGGTGTGTCCGTAGGCTGATGGGTAGCGAGACATTTCTAGGATACAAATTTAAATTTTTTTTTAAATTAAATGTGTTTCTTTTCATTTGTCTGTTTTTGTAAGCCTTCTTATAAATCCTTTCTTTAAAGTTTCAGATTACTAATATTTTTAACAGAAGCGTTAGAAGTGAGTAATTGAAGCAAAATAGAGCTTAATCTGTTTTTCTATTAGTGGTTTAGGTTTCAACTTTTATAAGGATAAGGAAGAGGGATGAAGACCCCCCCTCCCCCCCCCCTCCTTCTCGCTTTACTGATTTAATAAATTTAAGAAGTTTAGGATGTTTCTAATTAACTATATTCAGCAGCAAGCAAAGTTTTTCTTTTTATTAAACTTAATATGCATAACATATAAACGTTTTCATTAATAACTGATGATCTATATTTGTGTACTGAGGCCCTTTTTGCCAATTTAAAAGACTCTCGTTGTAGAAAAAATTGCATTTCCGATACCATGGTACCATTTAAATATGTATCAAATTGACGACGTGGGAAAAAGAGTCCAATTCTGACAAAATCCTCTTTGAAATAATCCTTTTTCAAAGTTTAAAAACATCTCATTCATTTTAGTTAAAGTTAGTGACCGGCTATGTAAGGTAGTTGAACTGAATATGCAGTGTTAAAGATCTGTAAATCCTGAGTTTGAGTGCAAATTCGACGTTCCAAACTCCTACTTTGGGGGTGGATACGTTTTCAGAATTAGTTTAAAATGTCTCAAATGAATCCGAAATAAATTTTCCACAACACTGCAAACTCAGTTAAAATAACCTTACATAGCTGGTCACTCCCTTTATGTGTATTATTGCGAGTCAGACAAATGAATAAAATAAAATAAAAATAGTGATTTCAAAATTATGTGTACTCTTACCTGAATATTGGATAAGACTAGGGCGGAGGCAGGTCAGCTCTATATGTATACTTTCTAGCTGTATATCTATCTATCTATCCTATATACTATATAGCTGTATATCTATCTATCATATAAATAGATTTGTTTACAAAGCTAGAACTTTCTTTATGATGTCATCTGACCACGCCTAAAGTATGCTCTTTGCCAGCTTTTATGTAGAAAAGAATTTGTGTGTGTACGGAGGTGGGAGGATGAAATAATAATGGAGAAAAAGCTTTGATATGATTAAAAAACACAATTGCAATAAGGAATTTCACGAAATTATTACTAATGAGAAAAATATGTATTAGAAATATTACTAAATTAATAAAATTTACCCTCCCGTACACGTGATTTTAAATATTTATTATAAAATGAAGATCAGAGGCCGAATATAAAGAACTTAAGCCGCGGCACAAATTTAAGCCGAGGCTCAAAATGGTTATTTCCACTTAAAATTTCATTGCATTTTTCAAGATTTAAGCCGGCGCTCAATTGAAACCGGCTTTTGGTAGATTTAAGCTGTGGCTCAAATTCATTAAATTTGGACACAGAACTTTTTTCACCTTTTCTGTTGGTGCAAAATTTGTTCAATTTGATAGAACTTTTAAGCTTTAACTATAGAAAGTGTAAATTGGAGAGCATTTGTGAAGATGTCAGGTATTTGGCCAAAGGCCTTTTCCCCAAGCGGCAAATTCCCAAGGGTATTTTCCCAAGTGGCAACTTCCGGTTAACAACTCAGTTTCCAAAGTGGCCACTTCTAAAGTCTGTCCTAACCACAGCGCTCGCTTCCTTGGCCTGTTTTAGCCGCAGCGCTCGGTCCCCTAGCCAATTCAAACCGCAGCGCTCGGCCCTCATTGAAGCCTGTGGGACCTCAGCAGGCACAACCAAACCTAACCTAGGCAGCTTTTGAAATTGCACATTTTCAACATTGTCACGAGTAAAAATAACCTTCGGAGAAAGTCTTTGGGAATGTATACCTAACATCTTTACAATAAAATGCTGCCCATGGGGAAATCTCTTTGAGAAAATATCTAACACCGTTTGTGTGTGTCAACCAATAATAGGTCTTGATATGTTAGATATCAATCAATCAGATTTCATAATTTTAAGGAAAATTAAACTGATCTGTGTCCGAATTTAATGAATTTGAGCCGCGTCTTAAATACGCCAAAATCAGGTTTCAATTGAGCGCCGGCTTAAATTTTGAAACATTGAATACAATTTTAAGTAAAACCAGTCATATTTGAGCCGCCGCTCAATTCTTTAAATTCGGCCTCTGAAAACTTTAGAATGGTGGATATTGAGATTAATTCTTTTTCATAATATCGAGACTAACCTAATCTTGTATCCGAAAATTGTATAAAAATTTTACCAATCAGAGTCGTGTGTATGAAGCCGATAAATTTGAAATTTCGCGCCCCATTTAAGATTATATACAAAAGTGGGAGAGACTCTCTAAATTTAAAAAAATCGGTTTTTGATTTTTTTCTACTATATCCAAGAAAGAACGGTTTGAGAAGAAAATAAAAATTGTGTCCATTGAATACTCAGACTAAGTAATTAGGATTAAGGATATCTCATTCTAAAGTTTTCAGCTCTGATCAATTTGTACACTGTATTTGCAAAGAATTGAGTATGAGATTCAAAACTCGTTTTTATATTTATCGATCAATGGCTTTTTACTGAAGCACTATCTTTTAATTTTTTTTTTCATTTCAAAATTGATTATTTTTCTTTTACCCAAACTGAATGATTCTTAAGATTTTCAAAAAAATAGGTTTAAGTATTTAACTAATTACAGGATTTAAAATTTAAAGGGCATCATTGTGGAATGTAGAAATTAGGCTATTAATCTGTTTGTTGAGGATTACCTAGGGCTGGGCGTTGCTCCTGGGAAATGATCGTTCTTTCAGAAAAATTAGCAGAACTATCAAGAACGATCTCTTTGTTCCGAAAAAAGAACAAACACATAGAACGCGTTCTTAAAAATATTGAAACGATTAGTAAAAGAATGGAACGGAACAGAACATAAATGGCTTGTGAAGAACGTTAAAATCAGGAATGCATTCTTATTTTCAAGAACGATCGTTCTAAGTTGGGAATGCATTTGAAATCAGGAATGTGTTCTAAATCTATATATAAATTTGGCTTGTCTGTTTGTTTGTATCCAATAAACGTCAAAACGGCTGAACTGATCGGGCCCAAATTTTTTGTGGG
The DNA here is from genome assembly GCF_000591075.1 of Eurytemora carolleeae. Taxonomy (NCBI): domain Eukaryota; kingdom Metazoa; phylum Arthropoda; class Copepoda; order Calanoida; family Temoridae; genus Eurytemora; species Eurytemora carolleeae. The sequence continues at coordinate 182,243 of NW_019396505.1, forward strand.
ACACCATTTTATAAAAACAAATTTAAATTCTTTAAAAACCGAGAATTTTTCTTTTTAAATCCGCAAAATTGCTTTCTTCCTTGTTTTAAAATGTAAACAAAAAAGAACATGTTCACAATTTAAATAGAAGATGGGCGCAAAGCGCCCTAAAAGCCTAGAAAGAAGGGCGCGAAGCGCCTTGAATTTCTAGTCATCTAGAAATAATTAATAGATTTTTTTAATTCGATCCCCCTCCCTTCCTAGGCTTCCCTCTACCGTGAGGGAGGGGAGAGTTAGGTTAAAAGAAATGTTTTCTACATTTTATTTATATATTTTTTTAATATCATTGAAATATTGATAGAGAAAATTAATTAATTTTTTCTAAATCTACAAATTCCACACACCCCTTATCAAGGAACGGGGGATGGAAACGTTCTTGACTAAGAATGGAACATCTTGACTAAGAACAGAACGGGAATGGAAAAATGTATTTTGGCCACCAAGAACGGAATGGAACGGGATGGACCTTTCTTAGACTAAGAACACCAAGAACGGAATGGAACGGAACAGAATGGAACGAGAACGGAACAATTGGAAAAAAGGAACGAGAACGGAACAATCTAGCTGAAGGCCCTCGTTCTAGAACAGAAGGGAACGAGTTAAAAAAATCGGAACATGCCCAGCTCTAGAATTACCCAATGTGTAATGGAAACTAAAAATGTTATCATTCAATTGCAATTTCTAGAATTGTAAGAAATAGTCACTTTGCAGTATGCATGGACACACCAATAATAAACACTCAACAGTGTCCAAATTTAATGAATTTAAGCCGCATCTAAAATCCCCAAAAAACCAGTTTCAATTGAGCGCCGGCTTAAATCTTAAAAAAAAACGTATACAAATTCTTTAAGTTCAGACTCAGATATAAGAGTAAAATTATCAGCAATTGATATCAAATTTAATCAGACATATCCCTATATCCCTATATCCCATATTAATTTTTCGCGAACTCTTCAACTTAAAACTTTCAAACCAAGTGAAAAACATTCCTTTGAATTTATCCAGTTCCCGAATCAAAACTTTGAGGCTGATCAATAAAAGCGTCTATAACAACCTATTACAGAGATTACTACTATTCATACATATTAATACATATATCTAGATGTCGGGAATACGATATTTAATCCAATATATGTATAACGGAAAAATACATTTAAAAGTCTATACTATAATTTTCATTTCGATGTATATTTACACACTTACTTCTCCTTTATAGTTTAAATTGAACCCCTCGCTTCAAAGCAGATTTTTATACTTTATTAAGGTAAGATAAATAAAAATAAAATAAAATGTCAAAATTCAAAGAATTAAATTGTATGTACATGTATAGTACATTGTCCATCTAAAAGTAAACTAGACGAAAAATGTTGAATTTCTGTCCTGTTATTGAAATTATGCACAATTAGCTAACTTGTTTTGAACATTTTACTCAATACTAAATGTAAAAATGTCCCAAATTTTAAGAACTGCTTCACAACATTTTTGTCATGTTTTTTACTCCCTCGCCCCTGAGTTCCCTACACTAAAGATGTGACGCCCCTGTGGACGGAGTGGAGAATGAGTCTGTACTTCAGCCACAAAACCAGTTTTGTTTTGTAGACTTTGAGTTAGAACTATAGTGTGGGCTCTTTTTTTTTGACAGTTATATTTTGACATTTGTTTTGATATACCAAGTTGTGAATTTGTTTAGGGCACATTAAAGTACTAATAAGGCTTTATATATACAAATTTATCAATTAACTGAGCTTATTTAAGAATTCCACACATTGTTTTCTTTGATCGAATGTATGGATTAAAACTGAGTTTGCATTGATTGAAGATTATTGCATTTTTATGAGCTTTAAAATATCTGGATTTTTTAGTCTTGTATTAACGAATATGTATATTTGCTCTTTATTTTGGTATATGAAAAACCTTTTTATTGTCCTATAATCATTTAACTTTTGTAAATAAACTTTTGTTTAAAAAAAATAATCTTGGTCAATCTTTTTTAGATTAAACCATGTAACCCTTAACCAGAGCACTGTTATTTTCGAGAGGAAGGTCTTAAAGAAGAGATTTGGAGAGTCTGAGGCTTAGTGGAAGTTCCAATCAACCTTTAGCAGAACATGACGAGGTTCGCTAACTCTAGGATATTTTTAAGCGAGTAAATTAGCTCGCGAAACAAGAACATTTTTGATGTTATGCTACCAATTTGAACGTCAGTGCAACATGTTTTCTGACAATTGCAAGAATCCATGATGTTTAAATTGTCAAAGTTTAAAATATTGGCTTTCTGTAACTTTGGCATTATTTTTGTTTTGCAGATACTGTATACACTATTCAACACTTTTCAAAGATGTGTCTATGTCAGTATGCAAGGTGAAAACAAAAATAGTGTTTAATTCGAAGCCTAAACAAGACAATTTTAATAGGGTTTCTATTTTTATCGGATAAATTTGGACCTGTATTGAAAGGCCCCTTACAGAAACTTTCCTAAAGCTGTTTAGAATTTTAAATCATTTAAACTATTGGAAATTAATGGTGGCAGAAACTTTCTTGACTGAATTTCAAATAAATCTACTCCTGTCATAATACACAAAGCTTGGAGTGACATTTTAAAAAAATTACGGGGATATTTTCCATATTGAATTGATCTGGAATAATCGTTTTGTCAACTTGTTTAGCCCAATCAATAATCAATAAAAGTATATATAATCTTAATTCGGTCAAAAAAACGTTCCGCTGTTAATTTCAAAACTTTTTTAATGATCCTCACCAGCTACAGAAATGGTTCCGAAAAGTTTTTACTGGTCCAAATTTGAAGCTCTAATTTTAAAAATCTCTTTTTTGGGGGGGCCAGCACACTTCTGTGTTCATACGCATATAAGTCAAATATTCCCCTATCTTTCCCTTGATATAAACATGAACTTGAAATGTGAAGAAAGCAAATTCTTTTTTAAAAAAGTATACAGCCTAGCAGCTTAGTTTTTAAACCTCCTCCAACCCCCCTCTCTCTCCTCTCCTCACATCTCCTAATCTCTCCCTCCTATCTAGAGACGGCCATTGTTTTAGTGAACGACCGATATTTTTGAGAACGAAAACTTTTTTTCGATGTTGTTCAAAATAAAAAGAAATAAGGAAGAACAACTTGGATCGTTCAGAGAAATGAAAAAAAAAACTTTAAACCAACTAAAAAAAGAACGTTTTAAATTTTAACGTTTAAACAATCTTTAAAAAAACGAAAGTTTTTTACCGAAAAAATTTTATTGTTTTACGAACGATTGTATTGAATGATAGCGAGTAAACAAACAAAATAGTTTTTATAAACAATAGAAGAAAGCGACGAACGAACGGAATGAAAAAAATCTAACGCTCCCATCTCTACCGCCCCCACCTACTCCTACATATACTTAATATACTATATCTAGGTCACAAGCTCTCCCTAGATATCCATGCTGATATATTAAATAACTTTTAAATGACAATTTTATATCTTAGTTTTTAAATAATTTGTATTTCTTGATTAAGATCTAAGAACATTTGTGAAAAGGGGGAAGGAATCCCATTCAATACTCCCCCCCCCCCCTACCCTATTCTCCTGAAGTTGAATTGAATATAATAAAATATTTGAGAAACCTTATCACTTAAAGAAAAATTAAATTAGAGATTTTTTATGAATAAATTATGATTATAACGCTGCTGTAGGTTAACCCTATAAATGCTGGGGGGTCTAAATCTATGTACAGCTGCTGGGAGTGGGTGGGGGCATCCCAGCAAAGGCCTTAGAGTAAAGTTATGGTTGCAATGCATGTCCACTACCCAATGTATTATGGCCAGCTTATTAAAAAATTAGACCACAAACTTTAATAGTTTGGTGCTAGGAAGTTTTGAAAAAAAATCCAAAAAACTGTCGGAAAAATGTTTTTAAAAAAATATTAGGATGTGACACATATTTCTACACTTATTATCTAAGATTTTTTAGATCTGTAGCTTTAGTAACAAACAAATTATTGGCTATTAAATTTTTTATAACACGGACCGGACTTTCTACCGCCCTGTACCCTACGCATTCATAAAATAAAAATTACTATTCGTTAAAAGTTAGAAAATCAAGGTGAAAGTGTCAAAAATGAGAGAAAATGCTAAAAACTAGAGTCTGTTTAGGGTTAAGAGATAACAAAAATTATATATAATATACTAGCTATAGTACCCGGCGTTGTCCGTTGAATTCAATAAACGTTGATTAAAAAACCCAATTTTGAAAAAAATCTTAATTTGGTCTACGGCAATGGGTTGCAAAGAAATAGGGATTTTAAAACTAGAGTTGTTGGCAAAGACAAAAATTTCTTTGCTATTTTTTAATATTAACTTTAATAACTTTCACTTTCAAACATTCTAAAACTCTAAATATAATAAGGGAGGGAATATTCTCAGCTCTATATATTACCTATTCAATGGAGACACTTCAAGGTGTAGGAAGATGGTGTCTGAATACTGAATGCCCCGCTGAATAGAATTTAAAAATATCTAAAAATAAATTAGAAAATGTCGGAAACAGATTGAGTAAGCTGGCTGGTCTCGATGTGAATTAATCCTAAAAACGATAATTTATAATTGGATGTAGAATTGGTTTCTGGGGACCCTATCAGAGATTTTATAGAGCGATAGGTTTATTGGTCTGAACGGTTATATCAAATTGATGTAAAGCAAATCCAAAAGTAATTCTTTTACAACCGAATAGACAATTGCCATGAATCATGATAGAGTTGTTTTCAACATTGATCAATAAAATGTTATCTATCGAAGATAAAGCTCTACGACACTAAAGAATTGAGTCTTTGCCACAAAATAAAAAATGTAATTCCTTTATCTTCGCAACCTGATGGTGTAAACTTTTGATATTTCAAACTTGGATTATTTGATCTAACAGAATTCATAGTTTTAAATATCCAAGGTCTACGCGATATTGGGTTGAAAAGATATCGGGGTAGAAAAACAGAGTTTGTGGTAAAGACTCACTTCCTTTACTGTTAATCTTTTAATGAATGAAAATAAATTTTTATAATTATGCTTTTTTTTCGAAAAATTTGTATTTTTCTTTATTTTTCTTGAAGAATACGATTTTCTGTGTTTTACACAGCGCCAGACAGAGGGTAGCAAGGCAACCTACGTTGGAGATTAGATATAGATTATACATGGAAATTAGAGAAATCTTATAAAGATCAAGGTAATAAGACAAGGAACGTTAATTACTGTTGCGTATTCTCTGCGTACATATTGCAATCTCCGATTGAACCTAGTTCTCTCTTGGCTATGTTTGTAAACAAGAATAGATGCATGCACCCATAGAGTAATAAAACGAAGAGGTTAAGCTTACCTCAGATGTAGACAACCGACCTCCCTCTTAATTAATTAATAGAGTAGTCGGTTGTATATATCACGATATGTTTAAGTATCTAACACTGTACACTTGTAAAGAGTGTGATCGTATTTCTTTCTTCTTATTAGTATTGATAATTAGATAGACACTTAATATGGATTGTGTACTGAAGTTCATTCCAGTTCAGTTGTTTGTTTATGTTGATAAAAATATGACCAAATTTTGCATCGTGAAAAAATGCGCGAACAATTCTTCTTGTAAAAATGTGAGTTTTTTCAAAATACCAAAACATTGTGCATGGCTAGACCTTTTTAGGTTGGGAGACTCCACCATGTATCCCTCAAGTTGTATTTGCTCAAACCATTTTAAAGAAGGATATGTTAGTCAGGGGAAAAAAAGAATTAAAATGTTTGAAATAAGATTGTTATTCAAGTTTTAAGCTATTATGCATGCCCACAGAAACTTAATATTTTTGACATAACATTTAGCTAATAAATTAAAGACCTACAAATTTGAAAATTGTCAAATGTTTGCAGTCAACATCCTCGAATTCTCTTTGAATAAAGAAAGAAACTCTAAAAATTTGTCAAATTCATAAACCCCCCCAAGAAATACGGATCACTCTCTATACAATTGTACAGTATTAGATACGTAAACATATCGTGATGTACACAACCGACCACTCTATTAATTAATTAATAGGGAGATCGGTTTTTGCACATCTGAGGTTAGCTTTACCTCTTCGTTTTATTACACTGTGCATGCATCTGTGTTCCTCTAGCATCCATGGAGGATAGAATCATTTAATTTTGATAATTTTGATAATTCACATAATAGTTTCCTATGACCAGAATATTTCATTGATTTTTTATGTAAAAGATGGATGTTAGACCGCCGTATTAATGTTTAAAATGCACCTTTGAAATAGGTATGAACTCCAGTACAATATTTGTTTTTATTAATCATAATTTAGTTCAGTTAAAGCTTCAACAAGCCATATTGCTATGAGACAGATTTTTTGCGTGTAATGTATGTTTGGCAAATATTGTGGCTTACTAAGGTTGAAACATGTATATTTACCAAGCATACTTCATGTACAGATTAAACTGTACTACGTGGCCCTTCGGCTTAAATCCATAGAGGGGGTCCCTTTCAGCCTAAAACTTTATAATGAATTAGGTGAATAAATAAGATCATTTGATTTATAGTTATAACGGAAAATCATCGTTTGTGAAGTGAGAGGCATAGAATCTTTGTGAAATGATGATAGTTCAATTATGAAACCAGCCTATTTCATAATTTGGTTTTCTTTTAATATTGATTTTAGATTTTCTATAAAATGATATTCCAGGGCCCAAAAGGTTATATACCATAAATATGTGAAGTACACCTGCAATATGGAAAAATTACAACAAAATGGCCGTTTTACAATTTTTTCTAGTAAATTCCCCTCTAATATATATTCTATTCTCTTTGGTTAAATCAGAGGGGAGTACATTTCTTTGCGAAAACCAAAATTTAAAATGAATTTGAAACTTACAGTGATTCAATTTCTTCCTCTTGTAGCAAAACAATACAGTGATTTTCCAATCATATATTTACGTTAATATTTATATTTACATCTAAACATATAAGTTTTTACAGTTATAGGCATTATCAACATTAGAAACGAAACGCACTTGGGTTTGTGTATTTAACCTTACATATTAAAAAAAATTCGCTTAAAATGTTTTTGTGTTCGTACGTAAAATAATTTCTGAATATGTTAATATCGAATTTAAATTATGCATCAAATCCAAGAAAACCATAATTTATTTTTGCATACGTTGAAATTTTTCCGATATTAAATAATCAGGCTAAAATTTTTTTAGTACGATTTTTAAATTTTATGCATCGAGGTTATAGTATATAGAGTGATGATGTACGCTAATTCTTTTATTAATTGTACAGGCAATGTACTCCACTTTCAATGGTCAATCTGTATATTACAGTACTCGGGGGTGATTTCTGAAAATATTTAAGTGGAGAATTTGTTTTCCATGTAACCATTAAAATCCAATACTCCTTTATCGTGTGCAGGATTAAATTTTCACAGGAAGACCTGCATTACAGTATATTAGAGAGCAACATTATCGTTTATAAACTGTTCTGAGAAAACTGAGTAATCCGAAAGCGTACTGTATATAGGATGTTATTACTGTATAAATAGGACATAATCAGTTAATATCCTTTATCAGAGTAAACTATCCCAAGTGTACACTCAGGCCAATTTACACGGAGAGGTAACTATGATCCAGTCCCCCTGATCTTATTTGATAAAATATTTTGTTAAAGTCTAAATGCAGATAAAGGTCATTATGCTAATTATAGATTATGCTTATTATTCAGGTCAAAAAGTGTTAAGTCTTAGTTTACTTACATTACATTTTACATTTTGATTATGATTTCATTTGTGTGGAAAAATTAGAAAACATTGGAGGTAGATATTTGACAAATCAGCAAATTATAAAATATGATTAGGTTAATAATCACTTATTTCAAATTATGAAAACAAAGTAGAAATATGTTTACAAACTATGAAAAACGAACAGAACAATTGTCATATATGGAATGGTTAACTTCAGAGAGAATATGTTCACTTCTTTCTTGCTCTCATGTAAATTGCAACAAACCCCAAGAGTCTGGCTCCAACAGACAATACCACTAACAATCCAATATTAAATCCCAAATCATCCTGAAATAAAAAGATATGAAAGAAAAAAAGATTCTTCAGAAGAGTGTGCGAACATTTATGATTTGAACCAGGAAATGGCAAAGTTATCAAATCTGATACTTACTGGGTCGAAATTGAGCTGATCAAGTACTTGTCTCCCAGTTCTGATGCATGGAAGGGTAAACTCGGGTCCTGATTGGCCAGTCAAGTTCTGAGCAGTAAAGTCTAACGGCAAAGTATAGTTCTCAATATCAAACATAGATGGCAGAGTTGTAGTTTGGAGAAAGCTGTCACTAGCAGCTGGTGCGGGACATGTTATGTTGGTGATATCGCTCCATTGGTTTATCATTAGTGCAGCAAATCCATACTGGAACCAGGACAGGTATTTTAACCAAACCAACCAACCAACATTTCTGAAAAAAATGTTAGGAGTAGAGAGGAGCACGTTCGGATTTTTTTTCATTTCGTTTATTCATCGTTTGTTAACGACTGATTAAGTTCGTTTTTTAATGTCAATTTGAATAATTTAACTGATTTTAAGGACCATTCGTTTTCTTAAATAAAAATAAAATCTACATAAAAAAAATTAAATTTTCGTTACTACCCGAAATCCATGAAACTTACCCAGTATTAAGATAAAATCCTCCGAACAGCATGACTGGAATAAGAACTACTGGAACTATTAGTAGAGCAATGTTTACATCAGGAGAAAGGCAGGACATCAAGTAACCTACAACATATCTTATTTTGGTTTAAATTCTTATGAATGAAATCAGGAAAGATGAAGCTATGGAAAAAGACTCTCTTTAAAGTGTCCGGCGTTGCCCGTGGATTTGCAGAAAAAAATTCGATTATCATTTTTTAGCCTATGTTACCCCCAAGGTTCCCATGTTTTTTCTTTAAAAATTTCAGACAATTCGGTTTAGTCGTTTAGCGAGGAGATGTAAGCAATTAGTTGCTTTTCATTTGCAATCATTTCAAATTAGTATCTACACCTATAAATATAAAGTAGTAATCTCTGTTTGTCGGTTTGGAATTTTGATGTTTGATCCAAACTCAAAACCTCCTGGATCGATTTGCCTAAACTGTTGTTTGGGAGAACCACGGGAAATTTATTAGTTTGGTATTAATATTCTAAGTTGAGTAGGCGAAAGGGAAAAGCTCCCGGAAAAGCCGGGTTTCCAAGCAATTATTAAATAATAACAATGAGATGTTTTGTGAACTTTTCGGTTTGCATTGGTGCAGGCTGTTTTAACGTCTATCGTATACATATAAACATACAAAACAAAAATATATAAAGAACAAATATTAAAGAAAGAAAAAAATATTTTTTATTGCAATGTTTTTTTCAATAATTTACCCATTGATACGATGACTTGAACCAGTAATAGAACTATCCCCAGAGCAATGAAGAACTTCTCCGGTGTTCTATCCATCCCAACCATAAAGTAGAGGATTGTGAGGAAGATTGTAGGTTCGATGATAGACATAGGTATATCAACCAGCTAGAAATAAATATGTGCACACATACAGTCCGTGTTTATATCCATACAGGGGTCCGTGTTTATATCCATACAATGAAGACGATTTCCGATTTTATTTTTTTTCATTTCTACCAAGCTTTCAAACAGCATGGATACATATCTTTAAATGTTTACTTGTAAATTTGCATCTGAAAAAAGCTAAGGCCTCAGTTTGTTTAGACCAATTTCAAATTTTAAAATTGAATTTGTTTGATAGTTATAAAAAGATTTTTGTCATAAAGTAAAGGCCAGCCACACTACGAAAAGAATAAAATAAATCTACAAAATATCCATGAAAAAAAAGTTTTATAGTTCATTACGAATATTTAGTTTAAGAAGTATAAACGTTTAGACTTAAATAGTTAAGAAAAAAAGATATTAAAAAATCTCCAAATACCAAAAAATAGACCAAGAATGCTATTTAAAGCTTAATGAGAGAGCTAGAACTAATGAAGTAAAATAACAGTTTATATCTACTGGACTTTATTTTTAAAAAGATTAGTTGTATAACTCAGCTTTTGACGCCTTGATAGACTCCGCAGAGATTAAGAGATTAATATCAATTATATCCTTATATCTTGAAAAATGATTAACACCGAAAAAATTAATTTTATTTCTCTTAGTAGTTCAATATTGCTGCCGACTAAATTAAGTGAAAGGGACTAAATTAAGTAAAAGGGACTAAATTAAGTGAAAAGGAATGTAGACGTAATTTTCAATTGTCCTCCATTCATGAAGACACATAACCGATTCACAACGGTTCCCTCAAAAGCTTTGTATGATTAAAGATGTCTGAGGTATAAATGCGTTTAACATAAAAAATGTTTATTTTACAATTGAGTTTCACTTTTAAAGTAAGTTGCGGATTTGTGCCGCAACAAAATATCATCACATAATTGACCATGTAAAGATATAAAAGGGTACCGTTGTAAATCAGACATACCACTCCATGAATAGAGAGCTACTTAAAATTACGTTAACTGTCCCTTTAAAAAAATGTTTAAGATGAAACCTGTCTTGTGAGATAATAGGTGTCCACTCTGTACATTCCGTTAAAGTGTTCTCTAGAATATACAACTTTATATTTGATTGAACAAAGTTGTTTTTAGTCACAACAATATGAAATCGGGAAGGGGAGGTGGGGGGGGGGAAATAGGAGTTAAGAGTATGTTTTTTTTCGGCGGCACATGCACAATTTCATAATTTTATAATGGCTCATTACCTCTTTTGTATATTTAAAAAAACATTCTTTTCTCCTAAAATTTCCACAAACTAATTGAATTGAACTTTAATAATCCACTTTAAAATTTAATATGAAAATATTTCTTTATTTGTGAAAATTTCTGAAAATTTTCTTTAAAAGTCAAGATTTAAAGAAAATCAAGAAAGCTGTTAAGACAAAGAGAATAGAATATATATTAGAGGGGAATTTACTAGAAAAAAGTGTAAAACGGCCGTTTTGTTTTACTGTTTCCATGCTGCAGGTGTACTTCACATATTTATGCTATATAACCTTTTGGGCAAAATTCATACCGAGAGATTCTCTAAATTCCACTCTAATATATATTCTATTCTCTTTGTGTTAAAAGCTAGACAAGTTCAATAATAGTTGAAGTAAAGTGCAGGAATAAAAAAAAATGAGAATTCAGAAACATTTGTATTTAAAACCAAACCATATGAAACAAAATGTCTTCACAAAATGACAACGCACAACAACAAACATAACGGTTTGACAACTTGGACAAAATTAGAGGTGTGATTTGATGAACAGCGATCAGTGGTTTACCTAGTTCAAACACTTTTCACTGTTCATCAATTCTGACCTCTGAGCTGAGCTGAGCTGAGTTGGGAACTATAGAATTGAATATCTTTAATTCCGATGAATCAATCTGAATATCCAATTTTCTACTCCTACCCTCTCTTTTTCTCTTTGCATACGCAACTCGATCTCTTTGTTGATTTTCAGAATATATAAATTAAAGATGAAACTATTGTAGTCCTGAGAATAATAAAAAGAGGAGATTAAGTATTGATTTCTATATTCACAATTCTAAAGGTTTCAGCTCTGTAAAAGTATAAGATAATTTACCTAAGAAATATCGGTAGCTCTTCACAAAACACATTTATAACTGCAAACATGCTTCCAAAGGACATATTCGTCACCAAGATGAAGAACGCTCCGTTGATATTCTGAATTCCTGAAGAAAGAGACGCATTGTGAGAATCAGAAAACAGTGCATTGCAATATTTAAGCGTTTGTTGAGAAAGTTTTACTAGACACTTATTAAATTATTAATTTAGTGAAATGAAACCCGGCCGCAGCGCTCGACCCAGAAAGTGCCTTAACCTATAGCTGCACAAACTTAGTTTATAATTTGCAAAAAAGATTGAGATAGCGCCCCACTGTACGCCCACTGTGCATCTTGTACAAAAAGGTTCCGGCATTGAGCATTTTCAAACGACGCGTACCGGCTTATCAGACGCCCGTACGCGTCAACTCTGCTTCCTGTCTAGTTGTTCCATGTTGTTGTGTCTACTATCTCGTGTTCGTTCAACATTTCAAAATTAGAAATAGATTCTAAAAGTCGTCTTCCTATTATAGAATTTTCTGGTATAAAAAATTTCTGTAAATCTTCTAGATTTGTTACCTGTACGATAAAAAATGATAAACCTATTGATTTGAAATCGTTTGAACGAATTGAAAAAAATGATCGTTTACGTACTAAATGAAGAAATGTATTGAACGATCATCTAGTGAGAAAACAAACGGAATACTTTGAAAATTAACGATCATTTTGAGAACAAACGAAATGATTTTTTGAACGATTAAAAAGACAATGAAATGAGTCGTTAACGAGCAAGGGACGAACGAAATGACGAAAAATAAACTCAGTGGAATCTACTCACCAGCTTGGTCCATAGTTTGACCCAAGAAGATAATTCCCAGAATAATCGAAATCAACTAAAAATAAAAAGATTAGAACATTTTCGTAACCTTTAAATTATTTTCTCTGAAAAAAAGTGTGTTTAGGCTTTTTAGCCTACAAAATATCGTTAAAATTTAAAGATTAAGCAACTTTATACAAAGTTTAACTAGAAGATGTGCATCAAGAGCCCTGATAGCCTATAGTATTTTTAAATTCGTATTTGTAAAAGATGGAAGAGCCCTGATACCCTATAAGTATTTTAACTAGTATTTGTAGAAGAATAACACAACTCTAAACTATAAACGCTGGAAACATTACTCAACAGTCTGATGCTTTTAATATTTAATATTAATATAATTTCAATATTTAATATCAAATATCTAAAATTTGTATCTTGCAACGTTATAGAATCAAAAGTATAGAATGGACGCCTGAGAGTACAAAGTTGTAAAAATATAGATGTTTGGGTGACAAATCGTATGTAGAGCTCTCTTGAAATAAAAACTATATGCAACATGCATTACTCCGCGCTAGCAATGTTTGAAACATTTTAATATTAAAAAACCCAGTTTGACTTTTACTTAGCTATATTTTTTAGAAGAAAAAAATAGAAATTGGTTAGAATTGAAAAAAGTTAACACTAATCCAGATATCTTTGCAACCTAATTCCGTTGACCCATGATATTTTCACATTTTAAAAGAAAATTAACATCATCAGGTTGCGAAGAAATAAAGAATATAAAGCTATTTATTGGTGCAAGTATTTAATTCGTATCCGGATAAGACTGAAACAAATGTTTGTTAAATAACGAGAAAATAAGTTGTGTTAAGTAGAACGTTCATTACAGACGCTAGACCAATTTTAAAAAGTAAAACTCAAAGCCCGTGGAAAATAAGTTCAGTTCTGAATAGGACTGTTCACAAATTAAGAAATATAAAATTATGGTAATTGTGTGTCACAAAAACAAGGCTTATCTTATTAATAACTAGCTGAAGTTCCCTGCGTTGCCCGTGGATAAAAAAAATGTTGAAGAAAAATATTGTATTTTAAAAAAATCGTTTTTTTAGCCTATGTTACCCCCTTGCACCCATGGGTTAAAAAGTCAGTCAATTTGGTCTAGCTAACATATATACAAATATATATATATATATGGTCTAGCTAACATATATACAAATATATATATATATATATATATGAGCGAAGAACTTTATTGTAAATGTAAAGGTAGCCAAACTTAAGTGCTGTCAAAATCATCAATGCTTCTAACTCCAATTAAGAATGTTTAAGTTTTCTTCAAAATTTTCCAAAACAGAAAATATTTATAACGTTTAAAGAATTTACAAGAAACCTTATCAAGAGTATTGTATAAGTTGAATTTTTTAATATATTCTCCTGCTTAAACTGTTCCAGCAAAGATACTAAAATATTAAAATATTGTAAACGTGAAACCAAAGGGAAGAAGAAAAATAACCAACATTGAAACCAATTCAGATTTTTAAACGAAAATAACTTAGATCTTATATGAAAGTTGAGATGACCCTTTTTTGATACATTTTGTTCAGAAATAGATAATTGAGAGAGTAATTGCTGGTTCTTAGAGTAAAATAGCATTAAAGGGATTATATGTATCGCAATCAACTCTAGGCTTTTACCTGAACAGTCCATTTAAAGTCGAAATAAAAACTTACTATTGCTTGACCAAACCGAGCTTTGATAAGAACAGGTTCCTTAAAGATTGCCAAAGCGTTCCTCCAGGTCAATGCTCGGAACTGAGTAAACCAGGAAGCCTAGCAGCAGTGTAGATGCAATTTCAAGTAACCCTTCAGTTAAAGGGAGTGTTCGCAAAAAATGATAGGGGGTATAGGCTTACGGCGAAAAATTATCGATGGTGATCACTACTAATCGTCTCCTATCTGTTGCGTTCATAAGGGAAAAATTGTTAAAAAATTGTGTCGTTTTTAACAATTTTCTCCCATTAGATGCAACAGATAGAAGTAAGATTAGTAGCAATCACCATCGAATATTTTTCGGAGTAAGCTTATACCCATTTCCTTTTTTGTGAACACTCCCTTCAAAGAATGACAGGTTAAATTTACGATGCGCTTTAACCCTCTGTCAATGTAAAACTTCGGAAAATATCCTCGTTTTTCCATTCCATTCCTTTATCTCGGCCGCAAAAGTTAATGAATTGATTCTAATGTACAAGGAAGATGTTTTTTGCATTTATGATAAAAACAAGGTTTAGAAAGTACTGTTGTTAATTGGAAATACCATTCTAGTAGTGAAGGGCCCATGAAATTTACAATATTTTTACTTACTAATTAAATATTAAAATATTAGAATATTATAATCTAAAACGAGAAAAAAGTTCCTTTGTTCAATATTTTGTGTCATAAAATGTGCAAACCTTATACGGTGATCTCTTCATTGTTGTAGTTTGCTCTTCCTCAGATATATTCTTTTCTTCTGTTAGGATCTAAACAATCTAATATCAATAGAATATATATTGCAAATTATACTAGGACTGCACAAAACGTCTTAAGTTGTGTGTAGGGTCATGTGTGACTTTAAAGGGAGTGTTCGCGAAAAACGAAAGGGGGTATAGGCTTAATGCGATAAAAAAGCGCTTTTTATCGCTACTATTCTTACTTCTATCTGTTGCGTCTATAAGGAGAACATTGTTAAAAACGACTCACACCGAAGAACGTAGTGTCCATACAAATTCAGAAAGATGCAACATTCTACTCGGATCGTAAACAAATCAATTTAATTCCAAACAAATTATTCAGATATTACAAAAAATAGTCATCGATTATTTTTCGACGTAAACAGAAAAAATTAAATATATTAAATATATTTGTTGGTTTTGAAAGGGCTTATTTAAAAAATTAAGTATTTTGATATTTCAAACGTAGATACGTTGATCTGACAGAATTCATAGTTTAAAATATCTAAATATATGATTTTTAAGATTTTTTCTTTTATTAATGTACTTGGCTTTCATTAGTATAGTTTCTGAGTCGCCTGCAAAAACAGCAGAAATAATTATTAATAATTATTAATTAATTAATAATATTAATTGATAATTATTAAAGAAACTTTCACGCACCTCTGCCCTTATAGTAAAAGTAAATTGAACCTATATGAAGCATAAAGTCTGACCGCGTCAACCTGGTTGCACCGGCTAGTCCTGTTGATTGTCTTCTTTATAAACCCGATGTCCGTGCGGTAAAGTACAAACTGGGACCGGAAAGGTTGACCCGGATCGGAAATTCAAATGTACTATGGCTGCCCGTGCATTGTCATAATAAAAAAATTACCTAATAATTGTTTTCATAAATTTGTCAGGGATTTTTCACGGATAAAGATTTTTTAGAGTATTTAATTGGGTTGACCGATATATAAGAAGGAATACCTCTTCACGCAGAAGCTCTCCCTCCCTGGATTGGTCAAATTGCTCGGTAATTGACGCAACCTTCTCTTTGCATTCATCTTCTCTACCTGATGGAAATAAATCATCATTATCTTCTCTGTAATCCGCTCTAATTGATTGTATAATTGCATTCTTACTTGTACTATTATCTTCTCTTTTTAAAGTTTAAAACTATAACTGTAACAAGAGACTCAAATAATTGTTCGTAATTAGGAAAAAATATTTTTTGAGATACTGTTAAAGTTATATTGGAAATAACAATCATAATGAAAGCATTTCGAATTACTGTCCTTATGATGTATATTTTGAAAAGAATGATAGAGATAGCTCACAAAAATGTATATCTCTAATATTCAGTTCATAATGTCGAACTTAATTTGTAATTGGAAGGAAGAATAAACCCTAGTATTAGGAAGTTGTTATTTTCAAATATTTATTTTTTAAAGTTTTATTAGGTTTGTGTTGATTCCTCTGAATAATTTATAAAAACTCCGTGTACCCTTGCCCAGGAATTATTTGTCAAAAAACTGTGACTACTTGTCAGAAAACTGTCTTTGCTAAAACTTTCTTTCAAAAATAAACAAAACTAAACTTTGAAACATTATTCTTTTTCAATGTAACCAATTAGATCTTGCCAAAAACTCAAATTTGCTAATCTCTATATTACCTTATGGTCAAAACCTTTAATATTTGAAAATTAGACTACTTAATCTAAAAGAATTTATGAAATCAGACTTTGTGGCAAAGTCGGGTACCCTGGAGTAGAAAAACTCAAATTCATTATTAGAGCAAATAATTATTTTCTAACAGCCTCGTTTCTCTTATTAAAAGCACCTATCTGTACTTGTTTGAATTTATTATTCAAAAGTCCTAGATTGAGTATTTTCTTTACAATATTTTATTTTTCATCTGTGAACACTGAACATTCTTTTATCTTTTAATTTTAATTTATTTCGCTAAATACTTCGTAGGTTTCAACTGATTCATTTTTGTTATGAATGTCCTGAAATGGGAACTTTGGTATGGATATTGTTTATTATGGATGCTTGATCTCTATATCAAATGCGGGCACTTTAAATTAAAGGATGATCACGCAATTAATTAAAATTATGGAAAATTTTTATAAAAAGACAGTTACANGTCCAAGAATGACAAAGACAACATTGCTTAAGGCGGAACAAATCTTATTTCTTAAAATAGAATGTTTAACTACCATCAAGAAAAACTAGATGATATTGTTTTAACATCTTTAATCAATTCTTTGTTTAAAAGAAAGATTTCTTAAAAAAAACTTCACTTCTTAGAATAATATACATCCACACTTTTGTAGAAATAGATATAAATTCTAGCTTGACGTCATACTTGTATATTTACTTCTAAAAGTTATTCTGATATTATCCACAAGAATTCAGACAATTTGTACACGGTGTTTATGGGAATCTGCCATAGAGTACATTGATAGGAAGGAAGATGCAGTTATAATTTAGTTCAGGACCGGAGCACTAAATCCAATAGCGTACACGGGGGGGGGGGGGTAATAGTCCTCAAGATACCATTCTTTATGGGTAGAGGTGTATCTAATCTTTGTAGTTTGATATATATAATATTGATTGATATTGGATTTTCGTATTAAGAAGAAAGTTTTCAAAATATTCATCAAATATTTTTGAAATATTTTATTAAAAATGGTTTAAAAAATAATTTTAAAAATTGTTAAGATGAACATAGCACATTGAATTTGTCCAATCCCCCCCCCCCTTCTGAGCTATGTTCTTAAACTATACACCTAAAAATTCTAAAAGTGTTTAAAATTAACCTGGTGCTATGGCTAGAACTTCAACAAAATGATCTGCAGGGTTGTAGTTCTCAGGACAAGGAAACTTGCATCTGAAATGTGAAAAATTAATATAATTTCAAAATTTAAAAAAAAATTAAGGTTAAAAATGAACGCTTGATACCGTGCTTTATTACCATACAAGGATGAAACTGTTAATAAACCTAAATAACTTAAAATTTCCAAGGTTAAATTAAGACTCCTGCCTTAATGATATAGCAAAAAAGTTACAGGTAATCATAGATATATGGAAAAAGAGAGTAAAAATTCCGGCATCTAAGAAGTCTGAAGTCTCATTCTTTGTGGGTAACCCTGTACCATTGGCTTAATAATATTAATTAGTTAAGTGGTTTTGAGAATACACTAGCTCCAGAAAGATAGCTTAATGACGTGTGTTGTAGATAAAAAAAATTGGAGGCTAAGCACCATGGCTTGGACAGCTAGTCTTTTAGGCATGAGGTATGACAAAGGCGACTAAAAAATACTTACAGACTGAAAAATTTGCTTGCTCCTTTGGCATCTCCTAGATACGCTGTTCTACCCTCAGCCAGGAGAAGAAGACGATCAAACTTATTGAACAGCTGTGAAGCTGGTTGATGAATTGTACAGATAACAGTTCTACCCTGAGATAACATTTAAAAAATCCACAAAAATTTATTAAATTTTAAAATATAAATCTTATTTGCACATATTTTAGTAAGCAAGATTTTAAAATGAATTTTTCACCAATTTTGTTTAAATATTTTCAACCATATAGTTTCTAATGGATCATAAAAAGAAGATTTATGTCCAAACCTGTTTGGCTAGATCCATCATCATTTCCATTACACTAGCCGCCATAAAGGAGTCAAGTCCGCTGGTTGG